>NC_064642.1:481862615-482165646 GCF_023864345.2 Schistocerca serialis cubense | reverse complement strand
TCAGGAGTGACTGTCTGGGACGCCATTTCATTCCATAGCAGGGCCCCTTTGGTTGTCATCCGCGACACAGCACGATATGCTCTACGCCACGTTTTGTTGCCCCTCATGACAAGCCATCCTTAGCTTACATTTCACACGGCGAGAGCTTCCACTGCCTGTCTTCGTGCTTGCCAAACCCCACCTTAGCCAGCAAGATCGCCGGATCTGTTCCCAGTTGTGAACACTTAGAGTGTTATGGGTAGGATCCTACAACCAGCTGCGGATGTTGTTGATCTAACGCGCCGACTGGACAGAATGTGGCACGATATCTCTAAGAAGTACATCCAATAACTCTATCAATCAATGGCAAGCCCAATAACTGCTTGCATAAAGGCTAGACGTGGACCAACACGTTACTGACTTGCTCAATTTGTTATATCTCTTTCTCTGGAATAAATAATCCACATTTTTCTGAAATTGTAATCATTTGTTTGTCGGTACACGTACATCACATCTACCGAATTCGGCCCCATTCGGATAATTTCTACGTAGTGCGTCTATTGTTCACCGACGAAGAACTATGATTCAAAGAGGGGTAAGTTGAATGACAAAAATCCTTTGAATATTGATTCCACTTTACATGGTTCTTTTTACTGTTTCACAACTAATTTTCAAATGTGTTATAATAAAACTTTCACTGAAAACCCTAACTTTAATATGAATACAATAATTGTTAATTCAGGTTAATCTACACCCTAGGTGAAAACATTAAAAACAGTTTGAACATAAACATGAATTTAGTTTCGTTTCATTTTTTTTTCAAGTAACAGATTAAATTACATTTATCTGCTGACAGGCGTGAGTGCAATAACGATATGCAGTGTATTACAGAAAGATGCAACTTTGCGTAGCGATAATTGTGGCTTTTGACTGCTGGATTACAAAATACGAATTCTTCGTGGCGGCAGTTGGTCACTCAGAAGAAGATCTGTGACAATGACAGCATATCTCATATGAAAATATAGTATGAAAGAGATTATGACACAGACTCTGTGATTAACTCGGCACACGTCATTTCGTCATACGGAAATATTAAACAGCTTTTCTGAAAAGAAAATGTGTCGTTATTGTGTATGAGCTCTATAGCTAGAAGCGTTAACATTTATTTGATGAATGCAAACTGAGTAAGAAAACTGCATTGAAACGATTAAGCTGGCTGTGTGGCCTACAGCCAAACAAATAAAAAGCTTCGCCAATGTATGCTAACTGAGTAAGTTACTGGGCCAGAAAAGCACTACGATGTAATTACCCTGGTATCGGAATTTATACGTGAACTGCATCAGCGTGATGAAATGAGGCGTAACACTCCACATACACGAAAGCTTTGGGTACCTATTTCAGCTTGTAGCACACACGTTCTCACAAGGTTCACCACACAGTCAACTGTGTTAACCCAGAGATATTACGAGTTGAAAATCATTTAATCAATATATTCTCACGCCAAATACGTTATTACAATCCTGCATCCGACAGACAATTACTTCTTTTCAGCATTCTCTGGCTCATCTGCCAACATTTGTGCATCTTACTTGGTACAAAATACCACTTGTCACTCAGCTTCACAGGAGTGTAAGATGCATGTGTTCTCTTGGCGACCCCGACTCCTTCCTCTGCGTTCTTACGTTCATTGTGGAGGTTAACTGGCCCACTGTGCCGCGACAATTGCTGTGCTCTTTTCTCCAGCGTCGTCTTCTCCTTCTGGCGTCTCTGGTCTGTAGGGCACCACCGTTACTTCGTTATAAAGTTCCTAAAGTGCCAACAGTCCGTTCTCGACACACGTCCCCGTCCGAGTCTAGAGCATCCTGCTAACTGAGAAGCTTGCCGCTATTACTCACCTGTATCCGTTACCTTGTCGTATTTGCATTCAGTTCAATAAGCATTTTATAGTATTGCTCGCTGCTTTGAATTCCGGTACAGTTGCAATGTGTGTTCGTATATTTATACTAACTGCAAATGGTGTGTCGTGGCGGAATCTATGATGTTCGGAGCTGACTGATCCCACGGTAGTACTGCTAAAATGACTGAGCAGCATTATGTGCAATGGAGGTACCGTGATTAAACGTACAAATTTTGTTAAGCAGGTCGATCGTCAGATAAAAATATCATGCAGGTCATACAATTAACGGAACCAACCGATTCAGGATACAATATCTCGCTTACAGATATTATGACATATTACCTTCTGAGCGCTGCTTAGAAAATAGCTTAGGCCGTTTTGTTAAGCATTAGGGAAAACAAAACGAAATTACAACAAAAATCTGAACTGACCTCTTATTACTGGTTGGCATTCAGAAGCCCTATGACGAACTCACAAACTCTACATGGTATCTGTAAAAAGAATGGGGTTGGGGGGGGGGGTCTGCTCCCCCCCCCCCCCCCCCCCACTCAACAGTTACACGCCCAGGAGATTTCTAGTGTATGCCGAAGGCAATTCCGGCAGAAAAGCAAATTATGGCACGACGAAAGAAGACCACAAGTAATCTGAAACTTGTAGGAAGCTACTATCAAGGTATGACACGGAAATCACTAGAATTACAGAGCGATAGGGCCTCGATTGAACAATCACTTCGGAACGCCCGTGTTTACGTAGTATCTTAAGCTATCATCAACCCGAAGGTCGGTTTGAACACCACAGTACTTTACTAGCCATGATCGCGTTAGAGGTGGTACCGTTGCCTTTGAACTGACTTACAAAGCCAGTTATAGGCGGATCTACAGTTTAACAGGGAATCCCAGCCACTGTGCAATTCGATGTTTTTCATACTATTAAATATTCCTAGAGGTGAAAGAAATCATAAGTGACAGACTAAAATAACAGGAATGATCAGCGATCGAATCGGTGGCCTTTGCATTTTCCTGGTCTGCCACTTTACCAAGGAGACACACTATCTGAAAGAGTTAAATACGTGTTTAAATCTTTCTGTCCTTTATCTCTTCTCGTTTTTGTTCTATGGCAGAAGGAAAAACCGCTAAAAGATTCGTGGGTCTCAGTTTTTCCCTCGGAATAAAATAGATATTTTTAAATGATGTGCGTCGCTGGCTGTCAGTGATAAACGTTGTCAGAGAGATCACTACGCCTTGTCGACGTCTAAGCTCGACACATGAACACCAATAAATGATCATCCACCAAGAATAGGCGCCTACACATAAGCACTCCTCGAAGTTTATGACAAGCCACTCAGATCCGCGTGCAAGAATGCCCGTGTGAACGCAGTGTCATTCAAGGCGCAGGTGTGCGGTTCAACCGCCCTGGCGTCAGTGGCGATTAGTGTGTGGCGTTCTGGTGAATGCTGTTGCTCGCTCTGTCGCAGATGCTTTAACTGCCTACAGAACACGACGCGATTCTTCTGCGCTCTTTCGCAGATTCTTGTCACTAACCTACAGTGCGCAACGAAATCATGGCGGAATTCCGTTGGTGAACCAGAGGTTTTTTTGGCGGAAAAGTATTCATACACTGTTGTTCATGTAGAATAACTTTATTTACCAAAACTGAAGATCACAACCAAAGACATTATTTGGTGAACTAAAAGTAATGGGGTTTCCTTCCTGAACTTTACATATAAAAGGATTAACTAAATTAACCTTCTGCAAAAAGTAAATATAAATTCTGCACCAGCTGTCTTCACACATCAGTCTCTGTGGTAATATTTTGCCATTCTTGTTGCAGACATTACTTCGTATTTCACGTTTTCTGACCAATCTTTCCAGCATAGTCCAAAGATGTTCATTTGGAGGTCTGCGCTCTGCGGAGTATAAATGTAGATGTAGATGTAGGAGAGTAAATATACGGGCTGTCACATTAATGTTCGGCGACAACGTGCAATACCCACTCACAGACGGCAGGTGGCAGCACTAGCAGTGGAGGTTACACAAAGCGTGCCGGGGACACGCGAAAAACAGAGCCGTCGTTGCCATAATGCGCAACCGGAGCGATTTATCTGACGTCAAAAGTGCATGATCATCGGCTTTCAGGCCAAGGGTGGAAGCATTTCATAAATTGCTATGTTTGTAAACTATTCGCATGCCGTCGTGATTAAAGCATACCGTGCTTGGCAAAATGACGCTGTCGAGGCAACTGACCAAGGGGCTACCAACAGTGTCTCCTCAACAACCGTTCAGTGAATGTCGCTGCGTACGGGCCTCCTCAGCAGACGCCCGGCTCATGCACCCATGCTGACTGCCGTTCATCGGCGACGAAGACTGGAATTTGCACGTCACTGCTGCAACTAGACGTCCACTGAGTGGCGATAGGTAATCTTATTAAATGAATCGGTGACACAATTTATGCTCCATCGGACTGATGACCACTGGCGTGTAACAATAGTCGGAAGGGCCCAGGCCGGAAGAGGGATCGTTATGGCCCGGGAATGTTTTTGTGCAATTCCCTGCGTGATCTAGTCAATCTGGAAGGTACAATGGACCAACACAAGCTCGCATCTATTCTTGAGGTCCACGTACAGCCCTATTTGCAGCTTCTTTTTCCTCGGCACGGTGGTATCTACCAGCAGGGCAATGCAACCGTCACACAGCTTGCAGTGTACGTAAGTCGTTGGAGGAGCAACCAGGTGAGTTTACCGTACGTACTGCCCCGGCCACCAAATTCCCCGGATTGAAACACAACCGAGAAAGCGTGGGATCACCTCGATCCGGCTGTTCGCACCATAGATCCTCAACTGAGAAACTCAGCGCAGCTGGCCACGGCACTTCAGTCGAAATGGCTCCGCATCCCTGTCGGTACCTTGTAGAACTTCACCGACTCTCTTACCGCATGTCTCGCAGCAGTCCGCGTTGCAAAAGCTGTTATTCAGGCGCCGGCCGGAGTGGCCGAGCGGTTCTAGGCGCTTCACTCTGGAACCGCGCGACCACTACGGTCGCAGGTTCGAATCCTGCCTCGGGCATGGGCGTGTGTGATGTACTTAGGTTAGTTAGGTTTAAGTAGTTCTAAGTTCTAGGGGACTGATGACCTCAGAAGTTAAGTCCCATAGTGCTCAGAGCCATTTGAACCATTTTGTTATTCAGGCTTTTGACAGGTGGTCATATCAATGTGACTGGATAGTGTACAATTATATCAACATGTCTGACAATGTAACCAATTCAACTACCACCGTAACAGATGTCACATTACACACAACCAAAGCGAAAATAAAATCTCAATCTACAGACTTAATAGATGGAGACTAGCAATGTCATGTGGAGAATCCCAAAGGATATTACCACCAAATAAAATGGATATTCTAAAAGACCCTTCTTCTCCGAGCAATCTACGAAAAATTCATGTCTGTCAGAATACATTAACAATCCAGTTATGCAAATGAACTAGCCACAGAAATCCGGGCACGGGTAAGTCATCGTGCGATGCTGAAAACTCAACTGGTCGCTAGAGTTGAAGAACTGGAAAATAAAATGCAGAATAAGGATCCAATAAGGATCAGGCGATATAAAACACCATGAAAAAAATAATATGCACACAGATCCAAAGCATGCCTTGCTTAATCCCCTACAATAACAATGACAAGAAATAACATACGCAATATGTTCTCTGCCACAAAAATTAATGATACCAGCAAGAATGACATACAGTGATGTGATAAATGTCATGGAATACCTCCTAGCATCATGCTGGACCACCCCCTCCCCGGCGTATTGCAGCAACTCGACGTAGCATGGTCTCAACAAGTCGCTGGAAGACCCCTGAAGAAATACTGAGCCGTACTGCCTCTATGGAGTCCATAATTGTGAAAGTGTTGCCGGTGCGGAATGTTGTGCCCGAACTCACCTCTCGATTATGTCCCATGAATGATCGATGGGATTCATTTCGGGCGATCTGGGTGGCCAAATCATTCGATCGAATTGTCCGGAACGTTCTTCAAACCAATCGTCAACACATGTAGCCCAGTGACACGAGATTGTTGTTCGGGAACATCAAGTCCATGTATGGCTGCAAGTAGTCTTCAAGTAGTCCGACATAACCATTTCTAGTCAATGATCACTTCAGTTGGTCCAGAGGGTCCAGTCCATTCCATGTAAACACAGCCCACACCATTATGCAGCCACCGCCAGCTTTCACAGTGCCCTGTTGACATCTTGGGTCCGTGGCTTCATGGGGTCTGCGCCACTCTCGAACCCTATCATCGCCTCTTACCAACTGGAATCGGGAGTCATCTAACCATGCCACGGTTTTTCATTTGTCTAAGATCCAACCGATATGAACAAGAGCCCAGGAGAGGCGCTGCAGGCCATATCGTGCTGTTAGCAAAGGCACTCGCGCCGGTGGTCTGTTGCCCTAGCCCATTAACGACAAATTTCGCCGCACTCTCCTGACGGATACGTTCGTCGTACGTCCCTCATTTCTGCTGTCTGTACAATGAGGTGACAGAAGTCATGGGATAGCGATATGCACAATCACAGATGGCGGTAGTATCGCGTACACAAGGTACAAAAGGGTGGTGCATTGGCAGAGTTGTACTCAGGTGATTCAGGTGAAAAAGTTTCCGACGTGATTACGACAGCACGACGGGAATTAACAGACTTTGCAGGCGGGATGGTAGTTGGAGCTAGATCCATCGGGCATTCTGTTTCTGAAATCGTTAAAGGAACTCAATATTCCGAGGACCCACAGTGTCGAGAAACGAGAATACAAAATTTCAATATTACCTCTCAAGCAGCAACATTGCATGAAATAACCATAGAAATCAATGTGGAATGGACTATGCCAAGAGACGACCGACCTGAGTGTCTTTACTAACAGTACATCGCCTGCAGTGCCTCTCCTGGGTTTGCGACCATATCAGTTGGACCAAACACGACTGGAAAACCGTGGCCCGGTCAGACGAGTCCCGATTTCAGTTCAAAAAATGGCTCTGAGCACTATGGGACTTAACATCTGTGGTCATCAGTCCCATAGAACTTAGAACTACTTAAACCTAACTAACCTAAGGACATCATACACATCCATGCCCGAGGCAGGATTCGAACCTGCGACCGTAGCGGTCACGCGGTTCCAGACTGAAGCGCCTAAACCGCACGGCCACACCGGCCGGCCGATTTCAGTTGGTAAGAGGTAGTGACAGGGTTCGATTGTGGCGCAGATCCCACGAAGCGTTGGATCTAAGTTGTCAACAACGCACTGTGCAAACTGTTGGTGACTCCATAATGGTATGGGCTGTGTTTACATGGAATGGACCGGGCTTCTGGTTCAACTGAACCGAACGTTGACTGTAAATGGTTATGTTCGTACACTTGGTGACTTTTTGCAGCCATTTATGGACTTCATGTTCCCAGACAACGATAGAATTTTTATGCATGACAGTGTGCCATGTCACCGAGCCACAACTGTTTGTGATAAGCCGCAGGGAGTGGCCTCGCGGTTTGAGGCACCATGTCACGGACTGCGCGGTCCCTCCCGCCGGAGGTCCGAGTCCTCCCTCGGGCATGGGTGTGTGTTTTGTTCTTAGCATAAGTTAGTTTATGCAGTGTGTAAGTCTAGAGACCGATGACCTCAGCAGTTTGGTCCATTAGGAATTCACACACATTTGAACATTTTTGTTCGTGATTGGTTTGACGAACATTCTGGCCAATTCGAGCGAATTATTTGGCCACTCAGATCACCGGACATGAAAAGGGGCATTTAATCACCTTTCCTTCAACTGGAGCAGAAGAGATTAATACTGAACACCGATATTAAAGAATTATGTGAATTGCCAGGTATAGTCTACACAAAAAGAACAGAGTCTCCAGTTCAGAGGTCGGCAACTGGCGGACCGCGATCCAGATCCGGACCGCAGAAGGTAGAAAACTAGCCCGCCAAAAATATTTTAAAGAATAAATTACGCACTCAAATTATTTAGAAAATATTTTTCTGTAGATAACAAATCGTTTGGGCGCCACCCTTATAATTTTTTCTAGTAGAGTACAATTAATTGCTGAATAATTAGAAGTCTTAATGGTTAATTATAGGTAGATTAAGCAAATAACTGCTGTGCTGTGAAGCGAAGGACAGTGCGCCGAAGAGAAGAGCGGGGCGGAAGGGAGCAAGCTGGCTCGCCGGCCGGCGCAGCGTGTTGTGTCGATCCACATAGAAGCTCAGTACGCATGAGTGCAACCCCGGAATTCTATTTAATGCAGAAAGAAATTTTGTAAATAGATTTCAGGCTCTGGCAACCTCTCTAACTCCTGTTAAATCGGCGAAGGAATATTCATTTAAACACCATTTTTTGTGCTCGTAACTCGAATGATAACTGCTTTGTGTGCTACTTTATGAAACTTCGGGGAGTTCAGTCGGCGGCGGCGATTTTTGATAACGAAGCGCCTCCTCTATCAGAGCGGCTCCTTTGGTGTGCAGCAGCATACATTTTGATACGGAAGTATCTCCTTTGCGGTGCATCGGGACGTGCTGTGTGCCGGGCGCTGGTATTTTTTACAGGGAGGGAATCAAAAATTGTATCGCCAGTTCGTCAGTAATTTCTACGATCTCGTACAGAGCGTTTCTTTATTACCGAGGCTTATAAAGTTTCTTTCGTATCGATATGGATCCTAAAAAACGTAAAGCTGATAGTGAAAATACTATTTTTTTTTTTTTACTGAGTGGACTGAACAATCTCGTTTTACGTTGCCTGGTAGGCCTGGAGCTGTTCCAGTTTGCCTCTTGTGCAACGGAACCGTCACTCTTAATGTGCCAATTTGAAGCGACACTACGGAACAACTCATCAGCAGTTCCAAAAAAATTTTCGTCTGGGTAGTGAAGCTAGTCAAGAAAAGCTCCAGACATATCTACCTTCTTACAAAAAAAGCAAAGCCTTCCTTAAAAAAACACCAGAAACCATTTTCAGGCTCTGCAATAGCGAAAAAATGTATGTTGGAAGAGGCCGTGGCACATTTTGAAGAGAAGAAGGATGTTGTTGCCGCAATTAAAGGTATCCATTGTCGGCAAGAAACAATACAAGAAGAACCTAAATTTTGGCTACTTATAATAAAAGTAGTTTGTTCGAACTTCCGCAAAAGGCGCCTTGCTACACTATAGCACTAGATGAATCATGCGACGTTGATGAGATACAAATGTCCATTTTCGTGCGTTTTTTTTTTTTTTTTTTATACTGAAAATAAAGACTTTAGGGAAGAATTACTAACAGTATTGCCGTTGAAAGGCAAAGCTCGCGGAGAAGACTTAAGTCTTACGATGAGTTCATGACAAAGTCAAACATCAGTTATCACAAAATGACGTTCTAACGTTTTTGACGACTAAAAGTGTGTGAAGTGTTATGTGCGAACTTCCCACTTCTCTTATACGAGTCGATTTACTTGGTGTATACAGATGATCTTCTTCTCTGGATAGCCTAAACTACTTCTCCGAAGAATGATGTTAGTTACAGAAACCTTAAAGACCCTCTCATCATCACTTGCGAAATAATTCGGTACTCGAAGAATACTTTTCAATAACTATTGGTATATTTGAGCTACATAAGAACAAAATTCACATTTCGCACATAAACATTTAACTTCTCGTAAGTAACTCGTATCGTCTCACATTAAAAACAGATTTTAGTCCCTATAGACAACAGCTTAACAACCATGTCTACTACAAACATATCGTAAAATATGTCTTGCCTCCAGCAAGTCCAAGACAAGAGTTTTTTCACAATTCAAAATATCAATTGTTCTTTTGTCACTAGCAATAGTCACAATTACAAACACAACAGAATAACACGTATGTTCCTTGGCTCTTCCGTGTGCTTTCACTATGACTTCCATGGATAGCCCGACAAGTATTTGTCGGTGCCGATCAACCACTGCGTCGACCTTTTGGTCGCGACCGATTTCACATCTGCACACACACAGACAGATGACGCGCAGTAGGTAGGGTTCCTTTCTCCCTCTCATATCTAAAATATCGGTGTGTTCGAGGCGGTGGAAGGCTGAGTGGTTCTAGAATTTATGTGGAAATTCTCGAAACACTACAATGTCTCTTTCAATCGACGGGTCTCCAGCGATGATCGGCGAAGAAAATGGACTAGCAAAGAGAATCAAAGATAAGAATGCTGAGCCACGCTATTGTATCAGTGCAGAATTCACCAGACAACCCTTTGCAGAAAACTTATTGTGACTCTGAAAGACGTAATGGACAGATTGATCAAGGTGATTAATTTTTTGAGGTCTCGTTTTGTTCTTCAGCAAAGACAGTTCAAAGAGAGTCTTTCTGAGTGTGAATCGGCGCATTCTGACATACTGCAGTGAAACAATTATCGTTGGATAAGTAAAGATCGAGTGATTGACATTTTTGGCAAATAAAAGAAGAATCCTACTTAGAAAACTTGGAATCACAAGACGCAAGAAACCACTTGGAATTCTAACCAATGAGCGCAGTATGCTAGATGTGGCTTTCTTGGAAAACAGCCTGAAACATTTAAAGAGCTCAATACGGAGCTATAAGGAAGTTGGAAATTAATACGTGATCTGATACCAAATGTCGCAAGCTTGAAATCTTTGAAAAAAAAAATGCAAGTCAAGAATTTTTCACTTTTCACCAATTTTTGGATATAAAAATAATTCTGAAACAGACATTTCAGTTTTATCAAATTTTATGTCAGATTCTAAGAAGGAAATTGCAACAAGATTCCGAGAGTTTTCAGAGATACAGAAGCTGTCGTGATACTTAAAATCGCCTTTTGAAGTTTCGCCAGTGGCAGCACGGACGGATGTTGCTGCGAAGTTGTCATGCCTTTACTCCAAATGGAGATACTATAATTGTAGGAAGACATTTCGTTGGAAGCGAATAAAACTACATACGCTGAAGAATTCTGGAGTAAAAATATCACGGAAATACATGAAAATTGTAAAAATTTAGCCGTATACCTGGTCACTATGTTGGGCTCCACATATATTTGTGAAATTTCATTTTTAAAAATGACTTTTTCTGAAGAACAAGTATCGCTCAAGATTAACGGCTGCTCATCCTGAAGACACCACCTGCATTAGCTGCTGCTCAAGATAACGTAACTTTAAGAAAATGGTTCAAGACCGCAAATGTAATTTCTCCCATTTATTTTTACTACGATTTGCCTATCTATTGTGTTTCATATTTTTTGTGACTTAAAAATGAAATAAAAAGTAGTATAGCACCGAACATAAGCGTTTTCTGCATTTTTTAATACAAATATTCCTCTCTATTGAGTTTCGGCCGGCCGGTGTGGCCGAGCGGTTCTAGGCGCTACAGTCTGGCACCGTGCCACCGCTACGGTCGCAGGTTCGAATCCTGCCTCGGGCTTGGATGTGTGTGATGTCCTTAGGTTAGTTAGGTTTAAGTAGTTCTAAGTTCTAGGGGACTGATGACCTCAAATGTTAAGTCCCACAGTGCTCTGAGCCATTTGAACCATTTTTGAATTTCATATTATTTTGCGAGTGAAAATTAAAAATTGGTGAGGAATATGAAGTGTTTATTCTGGATTTCGATAACAATTTTTAAAAGTGTCCGGACTCGTTACAAAATTACTTGCTGACCCCTGCTCTAGATCTATACAACGGATGCAGCGGCCTTGTAGGAGCCCAAGGGCCAGATGAACTCGAGACCTGACTCCCAACCCCCCAGTGCTACATTCGAACATACTTCCCCGAATCACCTTTAAGGATCTACAGATCAATGCAATGGGTCCCTTTGTAATGGACAAAGCTAGAAAGAAGGGCATAACTGGGAGATGATCTGTTGTGTATCCACGAGCAACATCTGAAAAATGGAAGTGTTCTACTAGACGATGGATCAGTAAAAGCGAAAGCAGTAGTTGCAATTACAGACAGATTATAACGATCAACAAAATTTAGGAAATGTGTGTCGAACATTTGGCTTCTATTGCATTTCGATACAAAAACAACAAATGGATTCTTATAAATATAAACGCATGATATTCTGACCCCATACAGCTACATATTGAAAAAAAAATCAGGGCAACAGACAACTACGATCATGGGAAAAATCTGTTAATAACAGCAGACAGAAATGTGAAGAGTTCACTGCACTTTATCAGGTACACAGATGATTGGGGTAAGAAGGTTCCACTTTCACAACCCGAAACATGAAACAAAGCTTTGCAGTTACCAACATAGACATCACACTTAACAAATAGAAGTGCTTTTAACAAAATTTTCAAGTGGACATGACAGTCCACTCTGGATTGACCGGCAGTGATCACAACAAAATTATATTCACGATTAACGACAGGAACTTAATTAAGGCAGACAGATTTAACGTTAAGAAAGCAAACTGGAACAAGCTACACAAAATAGCATCTAATGTTAACGGATTTTCAGGCAGTGTAGGCCTCAGGCCTCAAGTATTATAAGAAAGAACACGAAACACCCTACTCGAATGTATCCTCAAAACGGTCATCACATTATTAAAGAAGATACCGTGGTCACCTGAACGTTGGACATTAGACAGCGAGAAAGGGCTACAGAACTCCACAACTACAGCCATCAAAGCAGCCCGACTGGCCCAGTACATAAATCTTAAATCCCAATACCGAGAATTGTTCAACTGAGAAACCAACTGACGACCGATGTGTGGGGTAAGCCGTACAAAATACTGACAGAGAAAATTAAAACTCCAGTCGTTCTACCCACAGTGAAAACTGAAGACGGATAAATCACACGTGGACGGAGAGAATCAGTAGGAAACTTGTTTGGCAAACTCCTCCCACACAACGATCGGGATATAACAACTCCACAGGCAACTTAGATATGTGCTAAACGAATACAAGACTGTGATAAATACACAGTTCGTTGAAGAAGTAGTAGACTAGCCCACAGAAATATAAAAATGGGGAAGCTCCAGGAACAAATAATATCCATGCAGGCCTCCCGGCCAACAATGCCATACGCTCATTTCATTTCAGAAGTTCTAAACACATAAAAGTACAAATCATTCCTAATCATACTACTGAACGATTTCCTACAACTGGGTAGGGTGTCTGCCACATGAAATTTAGCAAAAGCTGTAATAATAAATAAGTGCGAGGATAAAGATGCCGGCTAATCTCAGAAGCTATACTGTTTCATGAATACACTTGCAAAGGTTCAGGAAAGGCTTCTCTGTGACAGGCTACATCCGCAGAGAGAGCTTCACAGACTTGCTTAGGAAAGGGAAATTTATTGAAAATGCATTTAACGTGGTGAACGAAACAAAAGATACACGCAATAAAAATTGTAATATTAACTGACATTGCAGGACCATTTGATAACTTATGATGAACCACGTTGTTTGCTCATACGTGTGAATTACAGGCAAGGTAGAACTGGTCTGCCGCACACAAAAAGTAATAAAAGAAGTAATAACGAACGCCCACAGGGGTCGATATGAGGGCGAGAATTTAGGAATATGGTAATAGAGGCTCTCTTGTGTCAATCTGAAGAAGAAGACCTAGTCGACGGGCAGCGCTTCTGCTGATGTAGCCCTATCTGTGGAGTCGAGGAACTAAGGAGCGGAGATGGAGGAAATACCAAATGGGATCCTATCCTGGATGCAGCGATGGTGCGTAGACAATAAATGATCTATAGCCACAAAAAAAACCATACAGATAAGCATTTAAACTAAACTTCCATTACCTAGAAATTCTAAAGTCACATGATACCTTGGGAGTTCGACGGGACGAAACGTACAACTTTACAAAACACATTCGAACAATCGCTCACAAAGCAAGTAACATTACGCACAAAATCGCCCGCACCTCAACAGCTAACTGTAAGATAGCGTTGATTGCGGCGAGGGCCCATCGTGAGGCTACTTTTGCGTCAATCATATAGGCTTCGTAGCAAGTGTCTGGGCGCACAGACTTCAGTGCGCGCGGAACACGAAAATATTGCAACATGCATGTCTCCGTAGGGGCCCTGATTTCTCGAATCTCATCTTCATGGTCCCTATGCACAATGAATGTTGGCGACAGTAAATATCCTCAGTAGTAGCGAATGGAAAAACTGGTAGAAGCGGACCTCGGGGAAGATCAGTTTGGATTCCGTAGAAATGTTGGAACACGTGAGGCAATACTAACCTTACGACTTATCTTAGAAGAAAGATTAAGAAAAGGCAAACCTACGTTTCTAGCATTTGTAGACTTAGAGAAAGCTTTTGACAATGTTAACTGGAATACTCTCTTTCAAATTTTGAAGGTGGCAGGGGTAAAATACAGGGAGCGAAAGGCTATTTACAATTTGTACAGAAACCAGATGGCAGTTATAAGAGTCGAGCGGCATGATAGGGAAGCAGTGGTTGGGAAAGGAGTGAAACAGGGTTGTAGCCTCTCCCCGATGTTATTCAATCTGTATATTGAGCAAGCAGTAGAGGAAACGAAAGAAAAATTTGGAGTAGGTATTAAAATCCATGGAGAGGAAGTAAAAACTTTGAGGTTCGCCGATGACATTGTAATTCTGTCAGAGACAGCAAAGGACTTGGAAGAGCAGTTGAACGGAATGGACAGTGTCTTGAAAGGAGGATATAAGATGAACATCAACAAAAGCAAAACGAGGATAATGGAATGTAGTCAAATTAAATCGGGTGATCCTGAGGGAATTAGATTAGGAAATGAGACACTTAAAGTAGTAAAGGAGTTTTGCTATTTAGGCAGTAAAATAACTGATGGTGGTCGAAGTAGAGAGGATATAAAATGTAGACTGGCAATGGCAAGGAAATCGTTTCTGAAGAAGAGATATTTGTTAACATCGAGTATTGATTTAAGTGTCAGGAAGTCGTTTCTGAAAGTATTTGTATGGAGTGTAGCCATGTATGGAAGTGAAACATGGACGATAACTAGTTTGGACAAGAAGAGAATAGAAGCTTTCGAAATGTGGTGCTACAGAAGAATGCTGAAGATAAGGTGGGTAGATCACGTAACTAATGAGGAGGTATTGAATAGGATTGGGGAGAAGAGAAGTTTGTGGCACAACTTGACTAGAAGAAGGGATCGGTTGGTAGGACATGTTTTGAGGCATCAAGGGATCACAAATTTAGCATTGGAGGGCAGCGTGGAGGGTAAAAATCGTAGAGGGAGACCAAGAGATGAATACACTAAGCAGATTCAGAAGGATTAGGTTGCAGTAGGTACTGGGAGATGAAGGGGCTTGCACAGGATAGAGGAGCATGGAGAGCTGCATCAAACCAGTCTCAGGACTGAAGACCACAACAACAACTGGAAGTTGTTTGGTCTAATAACTAACAGTTAATGAGTGTTCAGTATGTCTTCAATGCCTCCCAGGGAACTTGACTGAGGCAAATAATCCAAAGTTGGACAGCAACTACTCTTGGTTCTGATATTACTATCTGACAGAAAAACAACATTAAGGTTTGTGCAAACAACAATTATCCATGTAGTTTTATTAAAAACTAAAATCGTAGAGGGAGACCAAGAGATGAATACACTAAGCAGATTCAGAAGGATGTAGGTTGCAGTAAGTACTGGGAGATGAAGAAGCCTGCACAGGATAGAGTAGCATGGAGAGCTGCATCAAACCAGTCTCAGGACTGAAGACCACAACAACAACAACAGTAGCGACAGTAAATATTCTCAGTAGTATTCCTCGAAAAGAACGTCACTTGCCTCCTGTGATTGCCATTTGAGTTCTCAAAACATCTCGAAGCATTTGCGTGTTGTTCGAATCTACTGATAACAAATCAGCCATCTTGTCTCTGAATTGCTTCGATGTCTTCCTTTAATCCGCCATGGTATGGATCGCAGCAAACACTTGAGCAGCACTCATAAATAGGTCGCACTAGCGTCCTTTATGCGCACTCATTCACAGATTAAACACACTTTCCTAAAATTCTCCCAACAAACCGAAGCCGGCCACTCGGCTTCCATGCAACAGTCCTCACATACTCGTTCCATTTCATATCGCTTTGCAGCGTTGCACCCAGGCATTTAAACGACGTGACTGTGTCAAGCAGCACACTATTAATGCCGTATTCGTACATTACGGATTTGTTTTTTCCTACTCATACGCATTAACTTATATTTTTTTCTTCATTTAAAGCTGGCTGCCACTCATCACACCAACTAGAAATGTTGTCCAAGTCATCTTGTATCCCGCTACAGTCACTCAACTTCGACTCATTAGGGTACACCACAAGATTATCAGCAAACAACCACAGATTGCTGCCCATCTATGCCCATGCCAAATCATTTGTGTGTATAGAGAACAACATCTGTCTTACCGCACTTCCCTGGGGCACTCATGACGACATCCTAGTCTCTGATGAACACTCGCCATCGAGGGCAACGTACTGGATACTATGAGTTTTAAGAAGTCTGCGAGCCACAAACATATCTGTGAATCTAATCCATATGCTCGATCCTTCATTGCCCAATTGGCATTATAGTTCAGGTTAAGTGTCTTGCAGCCTCCTACTGGTTACGTAAAGGAGATATGACAGAACTCCAAGAAATCTTAGAGTAAAGGATAACAAAAAAGGCCCAACTCCTTGACAGAACGATCGAGTCAACAGTCAAACGGGCCGAAGAGTCCACCAACTTTTCCCGTGCATTCGAGAACGCCCAGCCCTTGGCCATGGAAAACACTAGTCAGGGCATGGTACATTATGTAACGGGACATGGCTCACATCCAGTTTACCTGTACACGTGCAACGCGAAATACAATGAATCTGTCAATGTGGTCAATACGGGAACACTACACCACATTATCTTTGATTGTCACGCCTATAATGGAGTTAGGGAAACGATAGAGACTAACCAACCACCATATGAACTTTTAAGAAATTACAAGTGGTGTACGATGATGGACAACGTCGCTAACAACGTTTCTAGATATGAAAAAGACAAATCTGCTAAGGCAGGGAAATTACGAAATCACTTAGATCCCGCACAGCATCAACATAGAAGTGTTAGCGAGTGCATCTAGCGTTGTGGAAAATATGAATGCGGGTGTTGCGTTTCGGAATTCGCGTGTGGAACCGAGATCACAGTGCCATACAAGGCGGAATCCGCTGTACAATTTCAACGCAACGTCGGCATGGCGTATAGCTCCATCCAGGAGACAATAAAGACGATATGCGCAACGGAGAGAGGTGCACAACAAATTAAGTGTAATACTGTGCCGTAAAGAGTCCCAACGCTTTCCCGAAACTTTTCAAAATATGGTTCAAATGGCTCTGAGCACTATGGGACTTTACTTCTTAGGTCATCAGTCCCCTAGAACTTAGAACTACTTAAACCTAACTAACTTAAGGGCCCGAGGCAGGATTCGAACTTGCGACCGTAGGCGTCGCGCTTTTCCAGACTGTAGCGCGTAGAACCGCACGGCCAGTCAGGCCGGCCGAAACTTTTCAAAGACACAAAAAATAAAAATAGTAAATAAAAATGAATCGAATGACGTCAGAACACTTTACCGTTCTCTCAGCCGTAACGAACACTTTTCATTTACTTTTCATTTTTTATTTATTTATTATTATTATTTTTTTTTTGCTTGTTTGAAAAGACTCTCGGGAAAGCGCTGAGACTGATTACGGCACAGTATTACACTTAATGTGCTGTGAACCTCCCTCCGACGCGCATATCGTCTTTATTGTCTCCGCGATGGAACTATATGCTGTGCCGACGTTGTGTTAAAAGGTACTCTGGACTCTGCCTTGTATGGCACTGTGATCTTGGCTGCACATGCATTCATGTTTTCCATAAACTAGATGCAATCGATAACAATTCTGTGGTGACGCTGCGCGGGATAGGAAGGATTTTATGATTTCTGTGCTGATTTGCTGGACGTATGAATTAAAAAACGCCTTCAGTCACAACTTTTCATGTTTTATTAGCAGATTTGTCTTTTTCGCGCCGAGAAACTGTCCATCATTGTCCACCATTTGTAATTTCTTACAAGTTTATAGGCCTATATAACTGCATTCATACTTTTATAAGATGACAGTAATCATTAATAGTTTCACTCTGCTCTTATTCCTCTTATTAGAACCTATAGTCTTATTAAAATTACTTGTTGGTTGACACTTCATAGGTTGAAGATTGTTCCTCCAATCAGATGACTCTACGCCACGCCCTAACTGTTCGCCGTTGCCAAACTGCCACAATGAATGGTCAGATCATTTCAAATCCTGGCTTTCTTTCTAGAAGTGTTTGGTTCCAAATCCCTGGTCTGCCCCCTTTTATTTCGCATTTCTTCTGACGTGATAATTATACCAAAAACAACACACGACGATGGTAGCGTTTCATACACAGTATGATTACTCGAATGTTCCTAGTGAAAAAGAAAGATCCGGATGACTGTATGTTTCCGAGGCCGATCCCAGTGACTGTAACATCATTAGACCTGTAGAGAAGCGTAAGGCGGTAGTGTTTTCAAGAGATTCCGACAATAACGACGAAAAAGATTCCGTTATTGTGAGTGATTCGTTTCCTAACAGTAAAATCAACTGTCGGAAGGGGATCTCGCCTTCCTGTCATACCTCGCAGCGGGCACGGCAGCCGATGTGGCAACACGGTAGCGGCAGGTGACGGACGTCAACAAGTAATTGGTGTACAATGGCTCTATTGAATATTGTCTGTCTAGTATTCGTTCTCGTTTTCTAAACTTTCAGTCTGCTCTACTTTTAGCCAATACATATGCATAATATATTTTCATGGGAGGTAGATGCTGTATGGTATCCCGTGTATAATCACACCATTACAGCCCACCGCCTGAGATTAAGGCCTAATTTCATACCACGAACAACTACATTCCTAGCACGCCTGAGTCAATAAGCATCCACGAGCTGCAAGCTTACCACTAGTTTACCTTATCCTAGAAACTTTTTACCTGTTGGGTCAGGAGTGTCAAGATGCAAAAAAAATTAGGATATGAGTGAATAAAACGAAGAAGACAGGGAAAAACGTCTGCCACAAAATGAAACATGTAGCCGAACTGGTAAATGAAGGTGCTATCCACAGAACTCTTCGCTGAACTACTACTATTTAGTTAGTGATATAAATTACAGCGATCACCGTAACCACGTTACTTGCACAAAAAACTACTGCGTCACGCCACAATGAACAGCTTCTACTGACACCGAGTAATGGTAGGGGGCTAATAATGTCAGACCACAGAGTTTACAAAAATTACTGCTGAAAAGGGTTTGCCTGAAAAGACTTTGACTTTTCAGTCAGAGAACTTGCAGCGAACAAGATGATCTTCCAACTGCGGCATTCCGGTCCCTTTGAACATAGAGGTGGTCAGTGTGCTGAATGGAGATGAAAGTCGGACTCGAAAGCTCGTTATTGGTCACTTCTGAGAGTATAAAGATATCACTAACACGCCGAGTACCGTGTTATAAAGTAAGTGCTGCAACGTGACATGTGTACGTTTGCCAGCATCATTTCACGAAAGCAATCTCAACCATTACGAAAAGCAATGTCATCAAAACTCTGCCTTATATGGATTTATTTACCATGGCCCGACGTGACACACACACACACAAACACACGCACGCACGCACGCACGAGAGAGGTGGAGTAAGGTTAACACACAGGCCTTCCATTCGGTAGGACGCTAATTAAAATCAATGTCTGTCTGTCTGCCCATTCTGACATAAGTTTTTCTTGGTCTCCCTAAATTGCTTACGGCTTCTCAGCAGATATTTTGCTGCATACATTATCAGACGCTGTCCAATCACGATACCAAGTAACGTTGCAACTGTTGTGCTCCTTCGTCTACCACCTTTGGAAAAGTTAGCAATCGGATGATGGCAGAGTTCGTTCCCCTCCGCCGAAATTTTCTTGTCGTCCGCTTCTCCTGCGTTCACTCTTTCCATCACAATTCCAACAATAGTGTTGTAATGTAATACTTGGTGCGGATGGCAACGTCGCAACGCTACAAACCTGCTACAAGCTGTTGCATTACTCATCCAATTCAAGCAATCTAATTCACTTAAATTTTATAGCGCCCTTTGACGCCCTGGAGGAATCAGTCTATACTTTTTTACACAGTGTTCTTTCACTACCATAGGTTATATTCGTTCCTATTGCATATCTCACTATGAGCGGACTTCAGGGACTACAAGACATACTCCTCTACACTTTTGCACTATAGGAAGTAACAGTTAGTCTCTAGGTGAACCAGGTGTTATGCACAGAAATTGAAGAACTTCAATTCCCCACTTTCACTTTTACCGTGGCTTGTGATCACTTACTTCAAGAGCGGTTGCAATGGAGAAAAAAAGGGAAGAATGACTTGCAGTTTCTAAGACAACATTTATTTAGGAATTAGTATGAGTCTGAGTTCCGAAAAAAAGTCATGCAATTAGAAATTCATTTCAAATCTCTCTTTCATATAAAATTAGTTCAGAGGGTTATGTTCTTTATCGATGGCGCTCCCTTGTAAAGTCGCGCGCGCGCGCGCATTCAGCAACACTGGTACGCGTATTCAGCAAAACTGGTATAGTGCAGAGAAATTGCGTTGCCATACACTCCGATAGTGGATAGATTTATCTCCATAAGTCAGTGGTTTTCAAATTTTTTGGATCCAGGCGGCTCCCTAGACCTCAACATAAACACCAGCGGCTCTTTTTGTTATTTTTTCATTAACTGTTGACATGACTCATTTTAATAAACTTTTAATGTTCATATATCTTATTCTTACAATGAAAGCAATGGGAAGGATTACCTTGCTAGAACACTTACTTCGCAAGCCACCGTTCATCATAAGAATAAACCTGAGGTAAACATTGTACTATGTATTCTTCAGCGTTTTCTGGAACCTCATTGGATTTCAATTTCACGTGGGACTGCAGCCAACCTGTGAGTACTGTCAAGTACGATAATAAGGCTACGTTTTGTGCTGTGCGTTACGCGCACATCGACTTAGTGATAATACGGGACAACAGCTTTACCGGCGCATTTAACTTAGCACTGGCCGATCACCAGAACAGCTTGCCTGCAGTGACGCGGCCAGCTGCAGTTCACACGTAAAACGAGACGAGCGGAGGAGCAATACAGCTTAGAATGTCATTTAATTTTCAAGCACCATGAAATAATACACTGCAAATCACCCACAATACGCTCCTTAAGCCTAGTTTACACGACACTAGGTAGCACGCAACTGCGCTACCAGCCAAGGCGCACGCGCGCCGCGCGTTTGCGCAACTCGTTGGTGAAACGAAACACTTTCGGCGTGTTCCAACTATGGCGCCACCAGTTGCATGAGTTTTGAGGTTATGAGTGTTCGTAGAGTTTAGACAAACTGAAATATGATGTGGGGAATGGAGAATAATGTTCGCTTTTTTTATATCTATGCTTTGCATACGTGTTTGTGGGATTTCAGTGATGTTATTACAAAAATACGCAACATATTGCTACCGCTGAGACCACGTAGATGGTTTGACAATATCTGAGCGGCAGGGCAAAATTTTTTGAGTTAGGAGCACACAGACAACTGAATTAAGAAAAATACAAGCAAATGTAATTCTAGCTGTGGCAATGCTCTCGTCTACAACACTAAAATCCCATCGTTCGAGTTGGCCAACTCTTTGTTAAGGAATATTGTTGACAGGAGGGAAGGCTATACAAATTCAAGAAGCTGCATTCTTTATTCAGTATTCATCTATTTAAAACGTCGCCGTAGTGCTCCCCATCCACATGTTAGAATTTTGAAATATTGCCGCTGTAAAGATATATCTTCAAGAGAGTAGTTTGCAAGCCTCTCTCTTCTTAATGCGGCCTGCTTCGAGTAATTATTGTTGCTAATGTTAATAATTACTGGTGTTAATTAAATAGCGTCATCACCAACTAAATCCGTATCTCATAGCATGCCAAGTGTTCTTGACTGTAATGCACGCAATATATGTAATTTCAGTTCTGGCAACAGTGCTTCACGCATTACAGTACCTTTATTCCTTATCGCATACCTAATTCTATTTAGAAGAAACGTAAACAATTCTGGTGACATTCTAAGATGATTAAAAGAACTTCTTGGATCTTCCGCTATAAATTATTTCAGCAAGGATGCTGAGCAACCGAGCTGACGTCTTTTCTTCATCCAGTCACGAATCGAAACACATTTCTTAATTTTTTTCTTATGCAGCGATTCCATACAAACAAGCATTAACTTCATCACAACTTGTGCGACGTGCAGCTGTCAAAACTTTCATGTCAGACACGACTCAGGGACCCACAAAATGACGAAACTGAAGTGTATACATGCGTCGCCGTGTCTACAGTCATATATGAAACCACTTGCGGTCAACTCATTCCACGCAACGAGTGGCGCAATCCAATGTCGTCGTGTAAACTAGGCTTTAGACGACTAAACGAAAACCGCAACACGTTATCGTTTTTTAGCTAACGTACTATTGTAACTAAACACAAGAATGATGAATCCGAGAAATACACTTCAATTCTGGAAAAGTCACCTGCTACGTGGTTAACGTGCCTATCAACAAGAGAATCCACGAAGCCAAGCAGGCGCAGCATTTTCTCTTCTTCTTTTATGACGAGCCGTTTATATACCGCCAGCGTTCGGCAGTGACGTGTGTAAAAGCTTCGTGCGTTAGCTCCAGTACGTCTGGCAGCTTAATAGTCTTGTTACTCCTCGAGCCAAATCCCGCACCTTGGCTCCAGATCAGTACTGTTGGGTTCATATTGTAATGGTACAGAAGCAAAGGTAAACATATAGAATTTGTGTGATGTGCTCGATGCTGTAAAAATAATTGTTTTTCATGGTTCTACGGTACCTATCTACCTCTGTATTATAAAACGATAGACATAGTCCAAATAAAGAGTATTTGGTTTTTCATTTTTGCAATAAAAATTAAATTGTTATGTTTTCTTAAGTTAACAACTTTTATGAACAATCTTTCATTAAACGTCAATAATTAAGAATTTGTATTTGAAAAGGAAAAAGGAATTTCGCGTCCAATATGTAATTAGAAACAAGAAAACGTGCGTTATTTATAAAAAATGATGATGAGTTTCATAATTACGAGATGTAGGTATTTCAAATTGAACGAGAAGAAAAAAATGACACTGGGGAAATCTGAACAAAAGCGCGAATAACCGCCTCTGCTTTACATTCCATTACGCTACAATATCTGAGCTGCAGGGCAAAATTTATTGAGTTAGAAGCACACGAAATAAGCGTCAAACGAAAAAACTACAAAGAACGAAACTTGTTTAGCTTGAAGGGGGAAACCAGATGGCGCTATGGTTGGCCCGCTAGATGGCGCTGCCATAGGTCAAACAGATATCAACTGCGTTTTTTTAAATAGGAACCCCCATTTTTATTACATATTCGTGTAGTACGTATAAAAAATTTGAATGTTTCAGTTGGACCACTTTTTTTACTCTGTGATAGATGGCGCTGTAATAGTCACAAACATATGGCTCACAATTTTAGACGAACAATTTGTAACAGGTAGGTTTTTGAAATTAAAATACAGAAAGTAGGTACATTTGAACATTTTATTTCGGTTGTTCCAATGTGATACATGTACCTTTGTGAACTTACCACTTCTGAGAACACATGCTGTTACAGCTTGATTACCTGTAAGTACCACATTAATGCAATAAATGCTCAAAATAATGTCCGTCAACCTCAATGCATTTGGCAATACGTGTAACGACATTCCTCTCAACAGCGAGTAGATCGCCTTCCGTTATATTCGCACATGCATTGACAATGCACTGACGCATGTTGTCAGGCGTTGTCGGTGGATCACGATAGCAAATATCCTTCAACTTTCCCCACAGAAAGAAATCCGGAGACGTCAGATCCGGTGAACGTGTGGGCCATGGTATGGTGCTTCGACGACCAATCCACCTGTCATGAAATATGCTATTCTATACCCCTTCAACCGCACGCAAGCTATGTGCCGGACATCCATCATGTTAGAAGTACATCGCCATTCTGTCATGCATTGAAACATCTTGTAGTAACATCGGTAGAACATTAAGTAGGAAATCAGCATACATTGCGCCATTTAGATTGCTATCGATAATATGGAGGCCAATTATCCTTTCTCTCATAATGCCGCACCATACATCAACCCGCCAAGGTCGCTGATATTCCACCTGTCGCAACCATCGTGGATTTTCCGTTGCCCAATAGTGCGTATTAGGCCGGTTTACGTTACCGCTGTTGGTGAACGACGCTTCTTCGCTAAATAGAACGCGTGCAAAAAATCTGTCATCTTCCTGGAATTTCTCTTGTGCCCGATGGCAGAACTGTACACGACGTTCAAAGTCGTTGCCACGCAATTCCTGGTGCATAGAAATACGGTATGGGTGCAATCGATGTTGATGTAGCATTCTCAACACCGACGTTTTTGAGATTCCCGATTCTCGCGCAATTTGTCTGCTACTGATGTGCGGATTAGCCGCGACAGCAGCTAAAACACCTACTTGGCCATCATCAATTGTTGCAAGTCGTGGTTGACGTTTCACATGTGGCTGAACACTTCCTGTTTCGTTAAATAACATAACTATCCAACGAACGGTCCGGACACTTTGATGTCACCGTCCAGGATACCGAGCAGCATACATAGCACACCCCCGTTGGGCATTTTGATCACAATAGCCATACATTAGCACGATACCGACCTTTTCCGCAGTTGGTAAACGGTCCGTTTTAACAGGGGTAATGTATCACGAAGCAAATACCGTCCGCACTGGCGGAATGTCACGTGATACCAGGTACTTACACGTTTGTGACTATTACAGCGCCATCTATCACAAAGCGAAAAAAGTGGACCAACTAAAAGATTCATATTTCTTTACGTACTACACGAATATGTAATAAGAAATGGGAGTTCCTATTTAAAAAAAACGCAGTTGATAATCCGTTTGACCTATGGCAGCGCCATCTAGCGGGCCAACCATAGCGCCATCGGGTTTTCCCCTTCAAGCTAGACGAGTTTCGTTCTTTATAGTTTTTTCGTTTGATGCTTATTTCGTGAGATATTTGGCCCGCTCACTATCAGCGGACCACCCTGTATACAACGCTGGGAAAACTTCCAAGCCAAATATCTCCTTAAATTCATGAAAAAACATTAAGAAAGCCTATTTCTTGGCACTTTTTAACAGTGTTCCACGCCCGTGTTTCACTACGGAACAGAAAGCAGCCTCAGCCATTTTCACATTGCGCACTTAACAGCGCAATCAGAGCACAACGCTGCAGAGGCTGTGAGTGTACACGATTTTTGAAATAAAAACTACGTGGCTAAATCAAGATTTAGAAAAACGTTGATGGCTGTAAATACATTTGAATATCTTAAAGTTTCATTTAACGTAACTCATTTAACGTACATAAATAGGACCTACTTCCAAGAGCGTAACAACACCAGGTACGTGTGCTTCTGACCGATCATTGCGTTTGTGTTTGTTCACAACAGGTTTATTCTTATGATGAACGGATTATAGTCATTTCCTTTCCCGTTCCACTCGTAAATAGAGCGAGGGGAAAACGACTATCTATACACCTCCGTACGAGCCCTGATTTCTGGTATCTTATCTTCGTAGTCCCTAAGCAAAATGTACGTTGGCGGTAGTAGAATCGTTCTGCAGCCAGCTTCAAACGCACGTTCTCTAAATTTTATCAACATTGTTCCTCCAAAAGAACGTCACCTTCCTTTCAGGGATTCCCATTTGAGTTCCCGAGGATCTCTGTAATATATGCATGTTAGTCGAACCTAGTGGTAACTAATCTAGCAGCCTACTCTTAACTGCTTCCGTGTCTCCCTTTAATCCAACACGGTGGGCACCCCAAACAACCGAGCAATACTCGAGAACGGTACGCACTCTCAATAAACCGAAGTCGACCATTCGCCTTCCCTAACACTATCCTTAAATACTCGTTCCATCGCTTTGCAGCGTTACAGTCTGATATTTAATCGTCATGACTGTGTCATGCAGTATACTACTAGTGTTGTATTCGATTATTTCCTTCTCATCTGCATTAACTTACAATTCTCTACATTTAGAGATAGCTGTTGGTTGGCTGATTTCGGGGAGGGGACCAAACAGCGAGGTCATTGGTCCCATTGCAAGGATGGGTGGAAGGAAGTCGGCCGTGCCCTTCCAAAGGAACCGTCCCGGCATTTGCCTGAAGTGATTTAGGGAAATCACGGAAAACCGAAGTCGGGAGGGCCGGACACGGGTCTGAACTGCCGTCCTCCCGAATGCGAGTCCAGAGTGCTAACCACTGCGCCACCTCGATCGGTAGCTAGCTTTCATTCATCACGCCAACTAGGAATTTTGTCTAAGTCATCTTGTGTCCCCTTATAGTCACTCAATAACGTCTTCCCATACACCGCAACATACAGCCGCAGATTACTGCTCACCCTGTCTGTCATATCATTTATATGTATATTATAGAGAGTAATAGCGGTTCTATCACACTTCCCAAGTGCACTCGTGATGATACCCTTGCCTCTGATGAACACTCGCCGTCGAGGACACAGGAGTAGTTTCCATTACTGAAGAAGTCTTCGAACATTTCACTTACCTGGGAACCTATGCTGTATGCTCGTAACTTCCTTAAGAGCCTGCAATGGGGAACTGCGACCGCAAGATTTCGTGTGTGAAAAGGGCAAGCTAAGTTTAGCACAACAAATGCTTCCTAAATCAGAGCTGATTTGTAGACAGAAGCTCTTACGTCGCAACGAAATTATTACATTCGAAATAAGAATAGCCGGCCGTGGTGACCGAGCGGTTCTAGGCGCTTCAGTCAGGAACCGCGCGACTGCTACAGTCGCAGGTTCGAATCCTGTCTCGGGCATCGATGCGTGTGATATCCTTAGGTTAGTTAGGTTTCAGTAGTTCTAAGTTTTAGGGGACTGATGGCCTCAGATGTTAAGTCCCATAGTGCTCAGAGCCAAATAAGAATATACTCAAGAATTCTGCATTATTTTTCCAATTTCTTGGGAATTCGTGCTGGACGAGAGATTCGCGATAAATGGAAGCTAAGCAGCAAGGGCCTAAGGTCACAGAATACTCTTAGTAAAACCGAATTGGCATTCCATCCGGACCCGGTAACTTATCTGTTTTCAGCTCTTTCAGCTGCTTCTCTACGCCAGAGAGGATCCTTCATCCAACTGTGTTGATCAACTTCGTCTGGCAAGTACTTCAAAAATTAATCACTGAGTTCAATTAAATGATCCAGATTCACTTCTTCACTCAACTGAAAGTCATTGTCTTCTAAGCTGCTTCTCCCAGAATATTACTTTCTTTCTGAAGGATGAAATTTATCTGACATCTGCAGAATGTTGATCTCATTACCTTGAAGGGATACATTAAATGAAATGAGTTATACAAAGATGTTACAATGCTTCTGTCGAAAAACGTTAGTGTGAAGTTTGTTCCTGAGTTCATACTCTTTTTTTCTCAGGTGAAAGCGAGCGAGAGTTACTGTAATAAATTTGAGAAATGTCCTCTGCACTCATATCAACGCACATCTGTTGAACACATCTTGACTTAAGTGGCAGATTTGTAATGAAGTTTACCACCTCGATCACTGACTGAAGAACTTCGTGAAGGACACCGCTCATGCCTTTTGATGTCGGTGTTTCTTGGCGAATAAAAAAGTTTTTTCAAATATCACGAGAAGCTTCTTTGTGCATCTTAGCTTGCAGTCTGACGTTTAACAGCCAGCAACACTACGATCTCTATCTGTACACACACCAACAAAACTTTTCCAATTAATGTTATTTTATTTTATAAAAGACAGTCGTATTTCAAAGATGTCTCTTACTTTCGTTTCAAGTGTTATTTCTTTGCAGAAAAAGAAGATCTTCATGAAATTTCTTGTCATACATTACCACACGTAACAAATTGGATGTGAGTCATTGTCGTTGTCTGTAGCTTCATCCAACTAAATGGCAAAATCATCATTACCTTTGAGTTTTTCAACAACTGATCTTTATTGTCGGCAGCGAAATAGAGTATTCGACGGCTAATACTACATGTGCAGATTGAGTTGACATTCGGCACAGTGGATGGTGGGAGCAATCCTAATGGTGTTTCTCATTTATAGTCGCTCCCATCAGCCACCGCGCCGAGTGTCAACTTAGTTTGAGCGTATAGCAGTGTTTCTGACAAGATACACTTGCCAATGGCTTGGCGGTTGACTTACCTATCATAATAGATACCGTGTCCACAGTTGCTGGTAATAATTATAAGGTCTTCCATTATTCTGTCAGGTTTTTTGCTCTTCTCTATACAGAAGGCAACTTTGTATTACGAAAGAAGAGCTTTTATAGGAATCGTAGCTTGTTTATGAAAGTTTTTACTTTGTTCTGTAATTTCTTTTAACTTGTGGGAAAAGTATCATCGTGGTTTGCTTATCAAACTACAGTGATTTCGCTCCAAATGTTGTTTCATTTAATTAGGAGCGTGCCTGCAGTAGTTAGGACTTCTAAGCAAGTGACACACCATGGTGATTATCTATTTCCAACAGTACTACATGTAAAACCGAAATTCAAGTAACTGTCCTCACACTTCCTACATTTTCGTCTGTTCATGTCTTTAGAAATGCGTGATATATTTGAAAAATCGCATTTTGCATTTACATTTAAAAAAAATTGTTCAAACTAACTAATCGGTCCACTAGATATCACTACAACCGTGTTGTTCCTTAACTCGCATCAGAAAGCAAATTCACCCAACCCTTATTTTTATGAGAACACCGCGACGCCCTTATTGTAGAGCCATCACTACGACCGCACACGTTGTTCAACTCACATCGGAAAGCAAAGTCACCCAACCATTATTTTTTATAAGAACACCGCGTACCCTTATTGCAGAGCCGCGACATCCCTGGGAGCCACGACGCATTCGATATAAGCAATTCACACAGTTCCCAATGACCATATCGAAGCCAAGAAGTTCTCTCTCCTGGCCTGAAAAGAAGAAGAGGTGGTACAACCTGCCTTTGGTGCAATCAGTTTTTTTTTTAATTAAGTGAGCTTCGTATCTTTAAGCGAATAAAACTGTTACGAACGATTAAATCTTGTTTCATTAATTCGAGTACAACGTACCCACGTCACAGAACAAGTCGTCGTTGCATTTTATGATTCGAGAATCTCTACCTCCAAGAGAGTAGTTGTTTTGCCTCACTTTATAGGCAGCGTTTCAATATTACTGATGATTGACGACGTTTCACTGCGAGAGATACTGCGACTATATGTTTCACCACAAGTTTATTTTCTTCGCTGTCTCAGTTAAGAATATTACGAATGACGCCTAGTTCTCGGCCATTTAATGGTCAATCTTCACATTTACAAATCAAAAATAAAAATTGCAATATGTACTATTTCAGTAAATAAACGTGAGGTGAAAAAGCTTAAAAAACTTTAAAATCATAATTTACGTATGTCACTTTCCATTTATCTACTTACTGTTAGTTTTCATTTGCAAACATGAAAAAGGTCACTGAATGATCGACACAAGCCATCAATGTCATACATGCAATTGCGACTGTGAAATTTTATAGTGGACGAAGTTTGCCTCGACTGAAAAGAGTTTCTTTCATTAAAATGTTCTACCATTTCGTTGAAAGGAACTGCCTGAGGCGAAACACATTTTGAAGTCTTTATCATTCCCGACGTCACAGTGCTTTATTTCTATAAAACGAAGACTATCTGAAAGACAGCGATTTTCTGCAGGTGATCTGCAGGTTTTAACGTTGTCCAGATGCCAACTGGAAAGTATAAAAACAGTTGCAACGAAAATGTTTCTCTGTGTTAGCTATTTGTGGGTTGTTTACAGACGAACGATAACATTAAATAATGACCTGACTTCTTAGGAGATATGTACAACAAATTTTTGACACTTGCAAAACTATGAAGTATGCATGTGCCCATATGAATTTTATACCATATGTATATCTCTGCCCGTATGAATTTTATACCATATGTATATCTCTGCCCGTATGAATTTTATACCATATGTATATCTCTCTAAGACATTTCCGAACGTTTTGAAGATATAATGAAAATTTGATTAGAGAAGCGATTGGGAACAATAACACAAGGAAAAAAGAGCTGAAATCTATTTTGGGAAGACATCACATCTCATCAATTCAGACGCTACAATAAAAATTGGCACAAGCTTTCCAAGATATTTTTCTAAATGACTCTATAATTCAATATATGGATAAAAAAAACAGATAGTTAATAAACAAAACAATGGCTTTCTGGAAAGTCATTCGAGGTTTGATGAAAGGAAAGGTGCCAAGAGGTGCCACAGATTTTAAACCTGTAATTGATCAGAAAATTAACAGCTTCAGATAATGTTGCTCTGCTCTTATACTGTACAATGTAAGACAACCACTTTATAATCACGTTTTCCCGAAACTGTAAATTCCACGGCAGTGTGATACATTCGTTATACTGACGAGAGACATTTTGTCATGGGATTGCATCTTTCATGTGTGCTGAACAAGGAATCTTCAGATAATCTTATATAATCTTATATGTGTCGGATCGGGATTAGGATTCTTTTTAAGTATAGTTCTCCAACACAGGTAATTTGCCAACCTGAGCGACACAGTAGCATATTAAGCACACGGTCGATTTTTGTTTAAACGTCAGTTCAACGAAATAAATCGATGTAATAAAATTAAGCTTCCCTTGTTAAGACAAATCAGGTTACCACCTTTGTACAAGGCTACGACATTAACAGGAATATAGCTCCACAGCACATGTGCGACCTGAGTGAGTGAAACTTCTGCTCTGCTGTCTGAGGGATCGCGAAAACGGCAGGAGATGGGCCCGAAGCCCATTCTTTCCCCTTATGGCGTTCTCAGAACTCCTTGAAAAGTTATGTGTAACGATGATACCAAGAGGACATACTTTTCTTCTCAGCGGTGATCGCGTTACGATGGTCATCTGTGACAAGCTACAACTATGTGCCGAAAGATGTAACGAACTCTGCTACCAAGGGTTTATAAGCTGTGGACGAGCGCTACTGACAAGTTGAATCTTGTAATCGGTCCGTGAGACGTGCCCGGTCCTCGCAGGAAATATTTCGTTGGCTCCGAGTGTGCCTGGATGACGTCATCGGCAGGGTATTGCCTGCAAAACATCCGCGTTCTAATCTCTGTGGTACACAGTTTTAATTTTCCACAAACATTCTAACGATGATTCCTATGAATGTCACAACACGACGTCCTTAGGGCATAATGTTCCATTAATACGAAGGTTACTTTTTACTGTGGTACACACAACGCTAGGTGTTTTTCGTAATATGTCGGCATTATCTATTGCTATGCGACGGAAGTACAGGCAGATAACATCTCACGTTTGTTGTAGGCCTGTAAACTGCACCCCAGTGGCAACAACAGAATAAGGAAATCACACTGGTTCCTGTCCACTTCGCAACGCATGAGTCAGAAGATTAATGAATGGGTGCTAACATCGCAGCTACTCTGCGGGCACGCTAGTGAAGTTGGCGAGGCTAACGTCACCTCTACTGCTCTGGAAAAAGCCGAATTTGATGTAATGCGAACAGCTGACCTGTTAAAACTGATAAAAAGTGTAACGTTATTAATTCGATGCAAAGTAAACTATCAGTACTTTTAGTGGCATGCATTTTGGGAAGTGTCAGGTGAAAACAGTACGTCATTATATCTTATGTAATTGTTGAACTCCAGGAAACAATACAGGACCTTAATCCTTCATAATTTTACCAGAAATGTGTTGCCTGTGCTTCATAAAACACAACATGAGAAAGCAACTTTACAGGGTAACATATAATTAAAACTTAGTTTCAGTTTATATTGAGATATGTGTAAACTGCATATACTTATATAACTTTATTACTTTCAAAAATATAACTACGCTCAAAGTTACAAATGGTTCTCGCTGTCAGTGCCCTACTTTGGGAAACTATGTCAATGCCATTTACTCGTGGGGAAAAGTGTCCAACAAGTATATCGAGACTCATTCTAAACCACAGAAATTAGAAGTGCATTCGTACTACTTCATCCATTATACTATACTGATCAAAGTTAGGTACTTTTTTTTAGCTTAACTATCAAAGCTACCTCCCCCCCCCCCCAAATCCAGCTTCCCATATTTAAATTCCAAATTAAATGTACCAGTAAATTCCGTCTTCCATCTACACATGTGGGATACAACACCTATCTTCAGAGAAATCGCCAATACGCCGTGTCGCCAGTTCTAGTAGTATTTCATACTTCGTTTGTTTTGAATGCACACCCATCACTGGAAGAATAAAAGGGAGACTTGTCATAGAAAATACACATTTCACAATCGGATCCACTCTCTGGAAATACAGCAAACACATCGTTACTCGTACTATTTTTCACATTCCTGTAAAAATTCCACTAGCCAGAGAAAACTTCTTGCCTTACAATACGTAACAAGCTTAATTACTACTTAATTACTACAGAGATTATTTAGAAAATCACAGCACCCAGCCTCTTTGTTTATAGGTTTATTTATGCCGAGACGTGTTTTGGGGTTACGTCGACCTTCAAACGGCGTAATATATATTCGTCAATATAACATTGTTATCGACTGCATTTTGAATGACGTATCTGCCTTTTGTTCTGGAATCTGTAGCTCCTTTTGCTGCTTTTATATGCATGCACAAACAGTTTTAGATTCACTGATGCACTGAAGCAGCGCAACATACTTGTAAGTTATATAACGGTCCATACCGCTCTTACACCACACAGACATTTAGATCGTAACTGGCACTACTCGCACTAATTTCAAGCCCCAATTTGTCAGTATTTGGCACTAAAATGTTCAGAATGGAGGAGAGCGAAACGGCATGCACGATCGAACAGGCTAAAGCTACTACTTATAAGGGACAACAGGAACGGTAGGATTCAATTTTGGCTGGCTACTACGCAAACCAGAAAACGGCCAGGTCTACTTTGCAAATAACTGACGGGTTATGTGTCGCACTTTGGTAAACTTTGCCAAAGTAAGTTACAAGCGAAAAAAAGACCTTCTCAATAATTATGTAAGGAGATTTTCTTCACTTACAAATCTAAATCACAGTAATCAAGAACGCATTCACACTGTTCCCGCAAATGTCCAACAGATGTCGGATACAACATCCTTCTTCAAAGAAATCCCTCACATGCAAGATTTGTCGTTCGTTGAAATTACTTTTCGTACTGCAACATTTTAACACACGCACACTCGTCACTGGAAGAAACAAGGGAGACTCATTATCGACACTGTATATACTGAAACTGGGCTCTCTGCAAGTAACTGCCAACGTATCCCACCTCAAACTGTTTTTCACATTTCCGTCAGAGTTTAAACGAAACTCCACGCCCGATACTGTCTTCCGAACGTAAGCCCATAACAGATGTTCGAAAGTTATCAAAATCCGAACACAACTTCGATAACATAAACGATGAGATCGTGTCTTGTCACTCCTCACACAAATTTTACGCCACACTTCGTATTTTACGCTACAGGGTTTGAATGAAGGTATGATCGAATAGTGCGGAACAACTACTTGTGAAGGACAACGAGGATGGCAGCATTTGGTGTCAGCTGGCCACCGGCAGAGCAGCCCGCAGCTGGCGCGTCACTTACGGCGACAGCCCGCTCCCTCCACGCGGAGGCGCGCCCAGTGGGGGCAGTCCGGCGCAGACGGCGGCCGTCGCTCCCGCCGAACACCATCGCCGCGACTGCCACCGCACCGGGTCCGCCTCTCCTCTCCCCACGTCGTCAAGCCTTCAGTCTTCCGCGGAACTACCACCGGCTTGTGGGAGCCTCCCACGGCACGAAACCTGTGCGCGATGCGCAAGACTCGCGAAGCCGTATTATGCAACGCGACGAGAAGTCACGGCAGGAAGCTCGCTAGTCCTTCAGTTCTCTGAAAACCGACAGGGAAGCCGCCAAGGCGAAATAACACTCTCTACGAGAAATGGCTGACACGCGTGGGGCGCAGCATAGGAACGCGTCCACTGTTCAGAGCGGCTCGGCAGTTTTTAAAAAAACAGCCTCTTCAAATCACTGTGCGGTAGAGGATGCTTCCCACTGTAATAACACTTGCTAGATTTTCTTCCTGATCCAATTGCGAACAGAGCGCGAGAAGAATGACTGGTTCAGTGCCTCCGCGCGTGATATGATATATTAGTCAATTCTCGTCTTCGCGGTAAATATGGAAACAGTTGAAGCCGAAGAATACCTCTAAAATCTTAATTACTATGAGATCTTGAGGCACAGTAAGTAGGCATTAAGGACGTAATTGGTGTCTATCTTCAAGAGGCTGCCAATTCACATTTTTCACTTCCGTGACGCTCGAGTCAAAACAAATCTGTGGCCATTTGCGCCGCCCTTCTTTGTATACGTTCGGATCTTCTGTTAGTCCTATCTGGTATGGTTCCCATACATTTGAGCGACACTCTAGGACAGTTTTTCCTAGTATCCTGCCAACTAAACGAACTCGGGCACCTGCTTTATCTACGACTGAGCGTACGTTATCATCTCATATCCCTGCAAATTGTTACAGCCAGATATTTGTACGAGTCGATTGATTCCAATCGTGCACTTTTCTGCATTTTGTGAAGATTTAAAACAAGTCGATGATCTTTGTAACACTATGAAACCTTATCAAGATCTGACTGCATGATTATGCAGCTTTTTTTTCAGAAGTACTTCATTACAGACAGTCGTGAAAAAAAAGTCTGAGGTTATAATTAATACAGTCTGGAACGTCATTAACATACGACAGGAACAACGAGGGCTTTAAACACACTTCGCTGGGGCTTCTTCCACTCCTGTCGACGACTATCCATCCAAAATAATTTGCTGCGCCCTTCCTTCCAAGAAATCCAATCCAGTCGCATATTTTGTTTAATACCTAATACTTTTTAAAAATAAATGTTGGTGTGGTACCAAGGCAAAAGCTTTTCAAAAGTCAAGAAGTACTACATTCACCTGATAGCCTCAATCCTCGTCTTTCAGGATCAACTCTGAAAAACGCGTGAGTTACCTTCCGCATTATTATTGTTGTCGGAATCTATGTTGGCTGGCATGGATCACGTCATTCTGTTCAAGATACAATACTATGTTTGGGTACATAATATTTTATGGATTCTACGACAGATTGAGGTCAATGAGAATGGACGGTAATTTTAAGGATCACTTTTACCATCCTTCTTGTTAACCGGTATCACCTCCGATTTCTTTCAGTCACTGGGCGCATTTTGTTTCTTCCACACGCCATGACTTTGTAACGCACCTACAGTTATTCACTGTCCGATTCTCGTCATTTACTGTCTTGTCGTTAAATAGGGGTGGTAAACGAGGCGGATCTAGCAGTCAAGAAGACTTACACAATGCCTACGTCTTCTTTAGCTCACAGTTGAATCAGAGGGTGATTTTCTATATTCAAATGCATTACTGTGCACCTACTTTTCTATGTAGTTCTGTGGGTAAGTTCCAGATTCCAAGTCCAAATCTTGTATCTTCTACAGTGATGGAAGATGGTGGGAAGGCGGAAAAGTTTGCCGCTATGACTTAAGCAGTGGAAAATAAACGTTATATTTTACCTTTTTATTTATGTACCCAAAAAGCTGTACCTACTGTTTCCCAATTTAACTGAGCTATCAATTTCGAAACTGTACGGCTCCATCCTCAGATAAAACAATGCCAGAATTCACCAACAGCATATTCACAACAAATCTATCTGAGCATGAGGAAACTTTCATCCACCCACCAATCAACAGGTATGAAAACATCTCACCTGATATTACAATCAATATTTGCAGAAATCAAGTCTGTTCATGCAAAATATTAATCTTGGGAGCATGCTATGGATATTCTGATGTTGCAGGCACATTTCAAATGCTTCAGTTAAAAGAGAATGATTCACGAGTTAAGAATCGAGGGTAATACTGAATAACATTAGCATTCAAATGCATGTTTGAGGGACCTGATAACTGAATACTAGTTTCCACTAAATGGTGATTCTCAAAACATACTGAAATGGAAAGAACTATACAGATATCCTCATCCATTACATACTACTAGGACTAAAAAGAACTGCTGCTGGGGCTCTCTGGAATTCACATGGAAGATTCATAGAACACTATTCCTACACCAGGACATGGCTACTAACAGACACAGTGATGGCATCTTATCATGTTAGATAGGTCACATAAGACGATTGATTTGAAAACACCATTCTTTACAATACAAAGCATTGTGTACTGGAGGTGGAATGTCCTTGCATTCGTCAAACATATGGAGTGAAATTCCTAGCCATTATTCGATGATTTAGGAACTATAACTTGACTCGGAATCCCAGTGCAAATTAAACTTTCTCACATACACGCCGAGATGACAGGAATGACAGAAAACACGAAAAAATCTTTTTAAATCTTCAACCTCTGGATTTTTAATCTGATGCATTTTTGTTACTGAATGACAACTTTTTAACAGCTATAAACTGTGCACCAAATTTAATCAATACCTGATGGAACACAATGCTCAAAGAATAAAGTTACAAACAATATCCATACACACTGATTTTACTGATTACATGCTGTCTGTCCCCTGACAAAATCTGACTAATAACAATTAGGCTTCAGAAATTACATACCCTCTAAATAAAATAGACATAAATATAAATCAAGCTGCTTTACATGAACTGAAAAAAAGAGTTTTGTAGGGTATATACTACATTTGCTGTTTATCAGGTACCTTTTTTGTAACAAAATTGTATTACACAAGAACTATATGTTAGTGAATTTCTTCCTTCCTGCCCAAAAGTTCAGCACTAGTTCTGCTTTTCTTCTTTAATGAAGCCTTTAAAGGTCTCAGTACTGTACTTGCACAATGATCTGTGGGAGATATTGATTTTCTAATTGCTTTCGTAAACCATTCACTATTCTAGTACAATTCTTTTTAGCATTACAGTTGCAATGGCCACCTACAACCTTTCGGTATCATTATTTTGCAACGTCCTCCCAAATTGTTCTGGTTGTTTTTTAATCTCTTTCCTTCCACTGAGGGAGTTCCTCTGAGGGAGTTCCACTGACATACAGATACACTATTTTAAAGACTGCATCATAGTGACTAGGTTTAGTTTGTCTCAAGATGAGTTTCTTCACATAGAGATGGTACATTCTCCCACAAGCAACACAACTATTGCCTTATATGATGTTTATTTAGCTTTTTTATAACTATAGAACCACTCAAAAAGTATTTAACACTCTTTCTATACTACCATATGTTACCGTCCTTTGAAATGCGACTGATTTGACAATTGCATAAATGTATTTCTTTTTATTAAATGTAATATCCAGCTTTTTCTGCCCGTTCTTTTACTAGCTTTACCTGTTCAACTGGCACTTCAGTGTTTCGTGACAGAATTGTCAAATCACAAACCCCATTCTTTGTGCCTCTAATATGGACTTAATTTGGTAATCAACTCCTGCAAAGTTCATTTTCCCATTCACAGATTATCTTTTCTAATATACAACTGAATACAATTGGTGATTGTCCTCTGCTCTCATGGAGTCTACGTTTCAATTAAAATCCTTCAGAGATTTCTCTCATTAATCTCATCTTGGAATAAATGTGTTAGGTACTGTATAATTATATTGCTTTGCCAAAATTTCAAGCAAAACTACCTACCATCACTCCTTGACATTTATGCTGTGATCAAATCTTAGCCAGCATTTTCATTATTCGTAGGTTGAGTGACAAACCAAGCTCTTCCCATATTCGTGGCAAAGTCTTTGTCTGTCAATTCAAAAGGATGTCGTGACCATTTGTTACTGGTTTCCTCATAGCCAAAAAGCTCTGTGAAGTAATTAGCTGGGACAAAACAGACCTTTTTATTACCCTATGATTTCTTACTTTGTGGCTGATAGCCATTAAGGTGCTTCTTGAATGTGCTGTAGGTTTTTCTTCAGTGTGTGCAACATCTAGTTACTGAGCATGTCACAACATACTTTGTACTGTTCTTAATGCCTTTAATTTAGTTAGAGGTTTGGTTTATTTTGATGTGGCGAAGACCTTTTTTTTGTTGAATTTTGTTGTGCTTCCTCATAAAATTCCAGTTTACCAGCTGCTTTATCAACATACCAAGCTTTCTACAAGCTTGTGATCATCTGAATATCATTTCAAGTATCCTTCTCTCTCTCTCTCTCTCTCTCTCTCTCTCTCTCTCTCTCTCTCTCTCTCTCTCTCTGACAAAAATGACACTGAAAATAGGCTTAATCTTGTAAATGTTAATTCAGATACCCTTGCATCTTAGCATCCATTTCTTATTCCATGGAAGAAGCTCCTTCATGCACTTCGGCGTTAATAACAGTGTTCATGTTCCGCTTCAAGATCAAAATTGAAATTCACTTAGGCCTAAGTCTACATTTTTCCTTGGATGCCTTTAAATACACGTACATATGCTTAATATCAAAAGTTTCACATTATCCTACAAGACTTTTTACCAATCACATGTGCTATTGTGTGCCAGATGGTAGCAAACTATTTTTCAATACACACAATGCTATCAGCAAAAATATATTCGATATTACAGTTATGGGTTTTTTAGGTTCACTTTCTATCCAGTCCCAGACCAATCAAATCAACTTCTTTAAGGACTTGGTCTTTTCTATTTATGGATTCATGTGTACTGGAGTATCTTTTGTTGGTCTCCTTCAGAATCTCAAAGGAGTTCCCTCTCATGAGGAACTGAAATCTGCAGTAGAATAAGTTATGACCGGTAATCATAAAGTTTTAATTATCACTTTAAAAATATAAAGTTATATCATTATTTTTTGTTTGCTGGAGCTCCATGTCTGCCCTGGTACACCTAGAAATCCACATGCCACAGTACCACAGCCAACTGCCCAATAATAATAATAATAAAAAAAGTCACAGCCTACTGAAAAGGTGGAGTATTGAGCAGTAATTTGATTCTTGCATCTGAAGGGGACAACTATCCATGCTGAGATGATGGAAGTATACAGCAGTAATGCACCGTCATATGTTATAATGGTTAAGTGGTGCAGGAACTTCCAGTGTGGTCAAACATGCCTGAATGATGAAAAACATAGAAGCAGATCGAATCTCTGTGAAGAACTAGGAATCTGTAGTGTAGGTCCTGGTGCTCAAATGTGGAGAATCACAATAGATGCAAAACTGGGAAAAGCGAAAGTCAGTCGTGGATCACTTTTCAACACATGGCACTACATGGTTCCCAAATTGCTCGCACCCATTCAAACAGCATGCCAAATTGAGGCAGCAATGGAAATGTTGCACTATGTCAAACCAATCTAGATGATTTCTTTCGTGACCTAATCACCATGGATGAATTCTGAGTGTATCACTATGATTTCAAGGCACAGGAGCAAAGCAATCAGTAGAAACATGTCAATTCACCATCACTAATACAGGCAAATCCCAACCACTGGGCAAAGCGATGTTGAGTATTTTTTTAGGACCACCATGGTGTGACACTAACAGATTATGCCTGTAAGGAGCTAAGTGTCACAGAAATAAACTAACAAAATCTTCTGATGAGGTTACAGAATGCCATCACGACAAAACACCATGGGAAGTTGTCCAAGGGTGTTTTCTAGCTCCATAACAGCATCCTAGCTCATTCTGCACAAGACCCAGTCACATGCTGCTGCTTCTTTGCCCTATTAAATTTTGCCTAGTCTTTCGCACTCTTCTGATATGCCACTCAATGTAAAAAAAAAGAGAAAAAAAGAGCCGAGCTGTTGCAGATTTATTCAAATTTTCTACCTGGGCATACCTTTATGTATTCTGTAGCTATTTACCTAACCAGTCAAAACATTCACATATGTACTGCCTAACAAAATGTATTTTAGATTTCATGACAATAAAACTCTGTAAAAGCTTAACACTCACTGTGAGTCTGACTACCTGGATCAATGCAAAAAGACAATGCCTTACAAGCGGAATGAAATCACCAATATGGTGAGACAAGACTCTGCAACAATATTTTATGAATCCTAGGTATGTCTTCTCACCATCATGCAGCTAACTTGATTGGAAGGATCATATGTGAAATCACAAATTTCCTCTTAGACACAATTTATTTTGATACGAATTTCACTGTCATCTGTCTCAAGTCAACCTAACAACATGACAATTATCATCATTTCAATTTTGGAGTAAATGTGGTACAAACAATGTGCTACTAAGCTGTGTAAGGTCAGTAATGATTAATAAAGCACAACAATAATAATTTTTTGAATGCGCGGTGACGCAAGTCACAGGTACGTAACAATATCATCACTACACGATCGTACACAGGTGCAAAGCAGGTTTTCTGTGTACAATGGGCACAATATTTCACATCATACAGACTCACTGCCATTATCAGGTGAGCTTATGAACTTGGCCAGGCACGTAGTATAATCCTTCAACCCCCACCCATTATGACTGCGCAGTGGAGATGTATTACACCTGCCCAGGACATTAGTTCATTGCGGTGTTTCCTCACTCTTCTTAACAGTACAATGCATGAATTCCCATGCCTACCTAATGTCAACACCACAGTCATAGCTAATCAGATAGTCCCTTGTTAATATCTACAAGAATTCTGTAATGGAAAGGTCTCAGTAGTTTGATGTCTGTGTCAAAATCTTAGAGTGGTTCTTATCCACCATGCTGGGAAAAAATTAAGAGCCACAATATTGTCATAATTTCTAAATTATTTTCCAAAAAATTGTCCTGCTGACCTATTAGGATGTCATTGTACTGCTAATATAGCCACTCAATATCTATGTATTGACAGTAAAGTCAAATTTTCCTCCTGTATCATAACAATAAATTAGAGGTTAATGATTACTGATGTCTGCAGACATTTGAAAATTTGAATATTTGCTGGTGACATGATAATATGCTTTTCAAATAAGATCACCTTTTAGCAATAGTGTATGTGATTAATACCATAAAAACAAAATATCTGCTACGGATGATGTGACAGGGACAGGCACAGCCAATATACACTCCTGGAAATTGAAATAAGAACACCGTGAATTCATTGTCCCAGGAAGGGGAAACTTTATTGACACATTCCAGGGGTCAGATACATCACATGATCACACTGACAGAACCACAGGCACATAGACACAGGCAACAGAGCATGCACAATGTCGGCACTAGTACAGTGTATATCCACCTTTCGCAGCAATGCAGGCTGCTATTCTCCCATGGAGACGATCGTAGAGATGCTGGATGTAGTCCTGTGGAACGGCTTGCCATGCCATTTCCACCTGGCGCCTCAGTTGGACCAGCGTTCGTGCTGGACGTGCAGACCGCGTGAGACGACGCTTCATCCAGTCCCAAACATGCTCAATGGGGGACAGATCCGGAGATCTTGCTGGCCAGGGTAGTTGACTTACACCTTCTAGAGCACGTTGGGTGGCACGGGATACATGCGGACGTGCATTGTCCTGTTGGAACAGCAAGTTCCCTTGCCGGTCTAGGAATGGTAGAACGATGGGTTCGATGACGGTTTGAATGTACCGTGCACTATTCAGTGTCCCCTCGACGATCACCAGTGGTGTACGGTCAGTGTAGGAGATCGCTCCCCACACCATGATGCCGGGTGTTGGCCCTGTGTGCCTCGGTCGTATGCAGTCCTGATTGTGGCGCTCACCTGCACGGCGCCAAACACGCATACGACCATCATTGGCACCAAGGCAGAAGCGACTCTCATCGCTGAAGACGACACGTCTCCATTCGTCCCTCCATTCACGCCTGTCGCGACACCACTGGAGGCGGGCTGCACGATGTTGGGGCGTGAGCGGAAGACGGCCTAACGGTGTGCGGGACCGTAGCCCAGCTTCATGGAGACGGTTGCGAATGGTCCTCGCCGATACCCCAGGAGCAACAGTGTCCCTAATTTGTTGGGAAGTGGCGGTGCGGTCCCCTACGGCACTGCGTAGGATCCTACGGTCTTGGCGTGCATCCGTGCGTCGCTGCGGTCCGGTCCCAGGTCGACGGGCACGTGCACCTTCCGCCGACCACTGGCGACAACATCGATGTACTGTGGAGACCTCACGCCCCACGTGTTGAGCAATTCGGCGGTACGTCCACCCGGCCTCCCGCATGCCCACTATACGCCCTCGCTCAAAGTCCGTCAACTGCACATACGGTTCACGTCCACGCTGTCGCGGCATGCTACCAGTGTTAAAGACTGCGATGGAGCTCCGTATGCCACGGCAAACTGGCTGACACTGACGGCGGCGGTGCACAAATGCTGCGCAGCTAGCGCCATTCGACGGCCAACACCGCGGTTCCCGGTGTGTCCGCTGTGCCGTGCGTGTGATCATTGCTTGTACAGCCCTCTCGCAGTGTCCGGAGCAAGTATGGTGGGTCTGACACACCGGTGTCAATGTGTTCTTTTTTCCATTTCCAGGAGTGTAGCTATGAGAGACCTTCAAAAGGGAAAAGAATTTTGATTGAGTTCAGTGTCAGTTTACACTGAAACATTTTGACGATCAATTATTTGTGATAGCAATTTTGCTGTCTAACTATGCTGCTGTCACTGATTTTGAAAATTTCCACAGTCTGACAGAAGGTGCTAAGTGAAAATGACTGTGCAACTCATATGGCCAATAGCAGATTCCATGCCCAGAAGGAAAGGAGAAATCCAATTAAAAATCTACCCAACAGTTGATGATTGGATGTTGGGTAACACAGAAGGGTCACTGCAGCTGCTAACAAATGTTCAACTGAGGCAAGCCCTGTACATGCCCAACTCCTACAGGCTACCTGACATAGCTGCTAATCCACATCACCATGCCATTGTTGACTGCAATAGCACTGATCTAACTTGCCATTACAGTGTGTCCAAGGCCTCTTCCCCCCCCCCCCTCCCGACACACACAACAGTTATCAACATATAACAATTTTATTTCAGCTAGGAGACCTCATCAAAATTCCTCCCTTCACAAAGTGAACAAGTTATGTGAAGTCGACATTAACAAAAAAGTAAAACTCATGGCAACACAGAGAAACGAAACATAGTGATTTCGAAGCAGTCCTGCTGAAATTTGTCCTGCAATGATGACCGCAGGCATAAATAGTGACTGTTGTGATTGCTTTTTGCCAGTCTCACTGTTGGTTGATATAAAGGAAAAAATCATTACAGTATGAAAGAGCTGTAACAAATGTGTGTGAAGAGGCTGCATGCAGATCTGCGGTTTGTGGGGTAAAAAGTATTTTGTTTAGCCCAGACCAGAGGCTATTTCTTAACACCTTTGTCAACAACAACAACAACAACAACAACACACACACACACACACACACACACACACACACACACACACACACCTGCAGTCTTAGGCAACTGAAACCACACTGCGAGCAGCAACACCAGTGCATAATGGGACCAGTGCATAATGGGAATGGCAACTGGGTGGGGGTAAGGAGGAGGCTGGGGTGGGGAGGTGGAGAGATACTATGGTAGGAGTGGTGGACAGTGAAGTGCTGCAGGTTAGATGGAGGGCAGGACAGAGGTGGGAAAGGGGGAAGTAGTGCAAAGAAGAGAAATAAAGAGACTGGGTATGGTGGTGGAATGACAGCTGTGTAGTGCTGGAATGGAAACAGGGAAGGGGCTGAATGGGTGAGGACAGTGACTAACGAGGGTTGAGGCCAGGAGGGTTACAGGAACATACACTCCTGGAAATGGAAAAAAGAACACATTGACACCGGTGTGTCAGACCCACCATACTTGCTCCGGACACTGCGAGAGGGCTGTACAAGCAATGATCACACACACGGCACAGCGGACACCCCAGGAACCGCGGTGTCGGCCGTCGAATGGCGCTAGCTGCGCAGCATTTGTGCACCGCCGCCATCAGTGTCAGCCAGTTTGCCGTGGCATACGGAGCTCCATCGCAGTCTTTAACACTGGTAGCATGCCGCGACAGCGTGGACGTGAACCGTATGTGCAGTTGACGGACTTTGAGCGAGGACGTATAGTGGGCATGCGGGAGGCCGGGTGGACGTACCGCCGAATTGCTCAACACGTGGGGCGTGAGGTCTCCACAGTACATCGATGTTGTCGCCAGTGGTCGGCGGAAGGTGCACGTGCCCGTCGACCTGGGACCGGACTGCAGCGACGCACGGATGCACGCCAAGACCGTAGGATCCTATGCAGTGCCGTAGGGGACCGCACCGCCACTTCCCAGCAAATTAGGGACACTGTTGCTCCTGGGGTATCGGCGAGGACCATTCGCAACCGTCTCCATGAAGCTGGGCTACGGTCCCGCACACCGTTAGGCCGTCTTCCGCTCATGCCCCAACATCGTGCAGCCCGCCTCCAGTGGTGTCGCGACAGGCGTGAATGGAGGGACGAATGGAGACGTGTTGTCTTCAGCGATGAGAGTCGCTTCTGCCTTGGTGCCAATGATGGTCGTATGCGTGTTTGGCGCCGTGCAGGTGAGCGCCACAATCAGGACTGCATACGACCGAGGCACACAGGGCCAACACCCGGCATCATGGTGTGGGGAGCGATCTCCTACACTGGCCGTACACCACTGGTGATCGTCGAGGGGACACTGAATAGTGCACGGTACATCCAAACCGACATCGAACCCATCGTTCTACCATTCCTAGACCGGCAAGGGAACTTGCTGTTCCAACAGGACAATGCACGTCCGCATGTATCCCGTGCCACCCAACGTGCTCTAGAAGGTATAAGTCAACTACCCTGGCCAGCAAGATCTCCGGATCTGTCCCCTATTGAGCATGTTTGGGACTGGATGAAGCGTCGTCTCACGCGGTCTGCACGTCCAGCACGAACGCTGGTCCAACTGAGGCGCCAGGTGGAAATGGCATGGCAAGCCGTTCCACAGGACTACATCCAGCATCTCTACGATTGTCTCCATGGGAGAATAGCAGCCTGCATTGCTGCGAAAGGTGGATATACACTGTACTAGTGCCGACATTGTGCATGCTCTGTTGCCTGTGTCTATGTACCTGTGGTTCTGTCAGTGTGATCATGTGATGTATCTGACCCCAGGAATGTGTCAATAAAGTTTCCCCTTCCTGGGACAATGAATTCACGGTGTTCTTATTTCAATTTCCAGGAGTGTAGGATGTATTGCAGGGAAAGTTTCCACCTGCACAATTTGGAAAAGCTGGTGTTGGTGGGAAGGATCCATATCCACCAACACGAGCTTTTCTGAATTGCGCAGGTGGGAACTTTCCATGCAATACCTTCATTAGTCACTGTCATCAATCATCCAGGCACTTTCCTGTACCCATTCCAGCACTACACAGCTGTCATTCCACCACCATACCCAGTCTTTTTATTTCTCTTCTTTGCACCCCCCTCCACCTTTCCCACCTCTCTCCTGCCCTCCGTCTAACCTATACTTTACTGTCCGCCACCCCCACCATACTATCCCTACACCTCCATACCCCAGCCTCCTCCTTACTCCCACCCAGCCACCACTTCCATCATGCATTGGTGTTTTCAGTTGCTTGAGACTGCAGTCGTGAGTGTGAGTTGCACTTGCATGTACGTGTGTGTGTGTGTGTGTGTGTGTGTGTGTGTGTGTGTGTGTGTGTGTGTGTCTTTGCATGCGCACATGTGTGTATCTACTGCTGACAAAGGTGTTTATCGCCAAAAGTTTTAATGGTGAGTAGTAACTTTTCTTCTCATAATATTGTTACAATCTATCCTGGATTTCCCATTGTTTGAAACTGGGGATGGAGGAGATTAGTGTTTAACATTCCAACAAAAACAAGGTCTTTAGAGATAGAGCACAAGCTTGTATTAGGGATGGATGGAGAAGTAAATTGACCATGCCCTTTCAAAGGGCCATCCTGGCATTTGCCTTAAACAATTTAGGGAAATCATGGAAAACCTAAATCTAGATGGCTGGAAACGGTTTAAACCATCCCCTCAAAACCACTGAGCTACCTCACTTGGTGACAAACTGGAGCTGGTGTCCAGGAAAATTGTGCAAATCGATTAATTCTTTTTACAAAAGATTCTAACTGGGCTGAAATTAACGTTCTGTTAATGGCGTCATTTGTATGTGCACTATTCACTTTTTACATATAAAAACAATCACCTTTAAATAACTCTTGACTGGATCAAGACTGGTGGTTCAAATTTGGTCCACCAGTGTATTGGACCTTTGTCTTAAGATAATTTTTAACCATTTGAAGGATAAAAAATTCTTGCTTGGTTTGGATTTTGTGTGCAAAAAAATACATTTTTCTTGGTAGTTTCTAAAGTGTGCCAGTTCTATGTTTTAAACTTGCATGAATCGGTTCAGACTTCGCATGAAGGTGGATAAATGGATAAAGTCAAAACAAAATTTTGTTATCGAACAAGTTTTATCCATTATCAAGTTAAGGTAGTTTAAAGTTGAGCTAAATGTAGCATGTAAAATTTGTTCTTACATGAACTTAATGCAAGGAAATGGTTTTAAATGAATTAAATAAATAAAAAATGCATTCTTTGAATAAAATTGAAAACTTGCTTTCAGAAATCTAGCTTCATTTGAATTTTACATGGAAAAATGTGTTTTTCTGAGAGGTTTTTATGCGTGCCACATCTATGTTTCAAACTTGTGTGAACTGGTTCAAATTTTAGCCGAGCTATGGCAGACTAACGTCAAAATTATGGGAGAGTGACAGTTGGGAACCAAAAAAATGCTGCTGTCACTGCACAAGAAAAGGCAAATATGTTTTCGGCAATGTTAGGGATGTAAAAGAAAGTAACTAGCTTTTACACTTATCTGACAGCTTCAAAGGCAGCTAAATCAAAACAACTTAGTTGCACTTTTTTACGAGTTAATTCTACTTCCCCAGTGAAATGAGCCCTCTTCGCTGCAAGATATTCACATGCCTGCATCTTGGAATTTATAGGTTAAAGTCCCTGGTCTTGTGCCCAAAATCCAGAAGATTCACCAATGATATATAATAGCATATGGCCACATGACTGATGAGCATACATGTAATAGCTAAAAAAGTTTTTCTGGGCATGTATTAAAAGTGTGAATATGTCAAGATGTTTTGATTTAAATGTCTTTGAAGTTGCCAGATAAGTTGAAAAGCTAGTTCCTTCCTTTTACATCCCTATCTCTGCCCAGGACATATTCACCCTTCTTATCAACGATAGGAGCACTTCATTCTGGTTGCAAATGTGGCTACTTGCGGTGCCGTTAGGTACAAAATGTGATCTTCGTTTCAACAAAATGATGGAAATGTGAAAAGAAACAAGTACATTAGGACAGTTTTAAAACTTTAGGTATTGATACTACTTCAGATTATATTCCAACAAGGTTTTGGCTTTGTTGCTTCACTAGAAAGCATGTCTGCCTGCCAGTTTGACCATGAACTGGACTGTAGTTGGTTGGTAAAAAATGTTCCTTGTGATCGTCTGACTGTAATTTTTAACAGCATCTGGGGGGCTTAACCGAGGTACACAGAAACAGCATAGTGAATTCTCACGAGTCATGAACCATGAACAGTTTTCTGATCTTAAACACACGTGCATAATGCATAATATGAAGTTCATTAGAGTCATAGGCAACTTTCTTACAGCTCCCATTTCCACGAACTAGTATTGTCTCAGAGAGCTGTCGGATGATGGCCCACAAGACAGGGGAAGGGGTGGAGCTGTTAAAAGAACTAGTAAATGAAATCCAGCTAGCTCTTTTTACCACAAAGAATGCGAAGAAACTCTGCATGCATCTGTTTATAATGAATGCAGTTTGCCAACATAGGATGACTGTTAAAAATGCGGAGAGCACGTCACCGTGCGCGAACTGTGTCGCTGCGTGCCTCAGCCCATCAAGGGAGTGGGACACAGTGTGGTAAAGGGGAAGTACGAGAAATGGAACGTTCTGCAGAAGTAAGGATAATTTCCATGAGATATTCCACCTGGTCGCCACAACTGGGAAATCTTGTTCTTCGAAGGTCGCCAGGGAGGAGTAAAGCTGACAGTCAGCCTTAGTAAGCTGCCATTTGGGAGTGCACACGGATGGGGTAGCAGTCAGGATGGGGTAGCAGTCGGAAAACGGATAGCACACGCAAAATGGTAACTCAAGCAGGTGTCAGAAAGAACGGACCACTCAAGATAATTGGCAAGCTATGCAGTGCAGGATAGGTCCAAATGGGAATAATGGGAATAGGTGTGTGAGGAGTCGGAAATGATAGTGGGTGCTCCAGTGTTAAGGCAGAAGAGGTTAAGTTGGTTAAGAATGTCAGCCAAGAGGGAACCTCTCTGATAGGTCCTGGGAGAACCCCAAAATGGATTATGAGCATTAAAGTAACCGAGGAGCAAAAATGGGGGAGGTAGTTGCCCAATAAGCTGAAGGAAGTCTGCCCTGGTGACATCGAATGACAGAGGGACATAAATGGTACAGAAGGAAAAAGTCAGGAGGAGAAGGAAAAGGCAAACTGCAACAGCTTGAAGATGGGTAGTCAGGGAGATGGGCTGACTATGAATGTCATCCCGTATGAGCAGCATGACGCCCCCATGAGATGGAATGCCAACCTCAGGGGAAGGTCAAATGAACCAGTAAGAAATGTGAAAGCTCAAACCGGTCTTGAGGGCGCAATTTCGTTTCCTGAAGACAGAGTACAAGGGGACGGTGCGATGCTAAAAGCAGCCATAAATCCTCTTTGAAGGACCGAAGGCCACGAATGTTTCACTGGAGGAGAGTCTTGATGAAAAAGAGATGTAGGGGTGTCACCTCGGCAGCTGCCGAGTGACAGCCTGTGAAGAGTCGCTACTACAGGGCACAGAACTTTGTGTTTTAGTTTTCAGTTGATGTTTCTTATTGTTTCTAGTGAATATTTCAGTAAAATCTTAATCTTTATTCGTTGTTTCAACTTCATTGAGTGTTACAGTGTCCACTTGAATTTTTGGTTTTAGCAAATAATTTTGCAAAATTTTGTTGGTATTGGTATTAGCTGTCGTGTAGTAGTATTAATACAAGTAGTTGCTTTCTTAGAAGGCAGAGAATATCGAGACTGCTATTGTTAGTTCTGTAAGTAGTTCTACTGGTGTAACTGAACTTAGGTAATGTAGGTGTATAGTTTTCTTTTTCATTAACTGTAAAATTTTACCATTAGTGAGAAGTGTGGGCTCTGTTGTAGGTTTGTGAGTAGTGGGTTACGGTGTGAAATTTGTTCGAAGTATTTTCATTGGGGGGGGGGGGGGGGGGGGGGGGGGAATGCTGTGGGCATTCTAGTGAGATCCTCTCCTGGGAATGCAGAATCTGTAGTAGAAGTAAGTTCATAGAGGAGCAAGAGTGTAAGATCTGTGCCCTTCAGGTGCAGTTACAACGAGCAAAGGAGGAATTAGATAGGTTGATGAGGCTGAATGGTGGTGGGGAATGGGAACTGGCAGTTGGCAAGAAGGCAGCAAGGAGTAGGTGGTATTCAGACAGTAATACTTCGCGTGTATGCAATAGTTTTGACCAACTACCAGAGTTGAGTGGAGAGGAGCTTCTTGTAGCTGTAGATTAGGGAACATGCAGCAGTCTTCAGCAGTTCAGAGGCCTAGGTCAGTTGAAAAGTCTAACAGAAAGAAGGTTCTGCTGCTAGGTAGTTCACACGGTAGAGGTGTGGGGTCGCAGTTGCAGGGAGTGTTGGGGAGTGAGTACCAGGTCACCAGCATTGTGAAACCTAGTGCAGGATTGGCTCAGGCGACTGACAGCATACAGGAGTTATGTAGGAATTTTACGAAGGAGGATCAGGTAGTGATAGTGGGTGGAGCAGGGAACAGTCTTGATGGGGACAGGGAATATGCTGTAGATGGTGGCTTGTTAAAGATAGCAACTCAAACTAGTGGCACTAATGTGCATTTTGTGGAACTGTTTCAGTGTCATGATCATCCTCATTTTAATGCAGCTGTTAGGCATGTTAATATGGGACTGGGGAGGGTGCTGATGGCAGAGGGCATGGGTCACATTTCAGTGGTGCCAGTTGGGTCCATCAGCAGATCGGGTTTCACTAGGTACGGCATGCACCTAAATAGGTATGGGACAGGGTGACTGGCAAAGCTTATAGGTGTCAGTGTAGTGGGTGGTAGTGAGATCACTCATGGAAAAATTCCTGTACTAGTTGGTGTTAGAGCAGCATCTTTTTCGATTGATGTCAGCTGATACGTATACCTGCTTAAAGGAAGTCCCTCTAACTAAGGGCTAACCTTCAGAGAATGTCATGTTTCCAAGCAGAGAAGGAATTAGCATATTTCATCAAAATATAAGAGGTATTAGAGATAATGTTAGTGAACTGCTTATAGACGTTGACTCAGAAATTATTGGTATGTTGGAGCACCACATAAATAATTTGACAATTCAGAGGCTTCCTTTACCAGGATACAGATTAGCTGGCTGTTTTTCGAGGAGTTCCTTGTGGGTGGGGGAGTAGCTATGTACGTAAAAAACAGAATTTCCATTTCGGGGAGTTCCTTGTGGGTGGGGGAGTGGCTATGTACGTAAAAAACAGAATTTCCATAGATGTATCACGGCACTGCACTGAACAGACATTTGAATGTTGTGCAGGGGCAGTTGAATTTAGTGAAACTAAACTTCTTATTGTTGTTTATAGGTCCCCTAACTCTGACTTCAGAGCATTTCTGCTCAAGCAAGAGAGGATTCTTGATTCACTTTGTAGGAAGTACCGGAAATTAGTTACATGTGGTGACTTCAACATAAATTTTGTATCTGATGGTGCAAGAAAAAAGGACGTTGGTAGATCTCCTAAATTCGTATTATCTGATGCAGACTGTGTTTTTTTCAACTAGGGTGCAGGGTAACAGTAGTACAGCCATAGACAATATTTGTATTCATTCTTCATTACTAGATGGGCATTCTGTTAATTCTGTTAGTAGACGGGTGAATGGCCTTTCAGACCATGATGCACAAACACTAAAAGGCTTATTAGTCAAACAAATATCACATATAATTACAAATTATATAGGAAAGTTAATTCAACAGCAATAGAAAAAATTTTATACCTTGTCAAGAAGAAAAGTGGCAGGATGTTTATAGTGCTGGGAACATAGATGATAAATATGCTTTCCTTGTCACATTTCTCATGCTCTTTGAGAATTGCTTTCCATTAGAACGTTCTAAATGGGATACTAGCAGTAATAGGCAGCCTGGGTGGCTGACTAGTGGGATAAGGATATCTTGCAGAGCAAAGCGGGAATTATATCAAAATGTTAGAAGTAGTCACACTCAAGCTACAGTAGCCCATTACAAACAGTATTGTAAGGTGCTTAAAAATGTTATTAGGAAGGCAAAGAGTATGCGGTATGCAAATAGAATAGCTAATTCACAGGATAAAATTAAAACCATATGGTCAGTTGTGAAGGAACACAAGGTCGATGACATAAAGTCAATTCATAGTAGCCTAAATATATTTCTGTTACTGATAAATCAGATGTATGTAAAGTATTTAACAATAATTTTCTGAGCATTGCTGGTGAATTAAATAAAAATTTAGTTTCTGCAGGGAATTATATAACTTCCTTGGCAAATGCCTCTCTGAGATTGATGTCAGAAATACTCACTCCTCTGTGATACAGACAAGGGGGAGATTGAGACAATAATTAAATCACTGAAGACTAAGGACTCTCAAGGTGCCTAGCAGAATATTAAAGAAGTGTGCTGCACATGTTAGCCCTGTGTTTAGCTATATTTGTAATTTTTGTTGCTTTCGTGAACGATTAAAGTACTCAGTTGTAAAGCCACTTTATACAAAGGGGGAGAGGGATAATGCAGATAATTTTAGACCTATTTCTATGCCATCAGTGTTTGCTAAAACTATTGAAAAGGCTGTGTATGTAAGGATAATTGATCATTTAATATCACACGATTTGCTATCAAATGTAAAGTTCGGATTTAGAAGTCGTTTAACACCTGAATATGCTACATTCCCTTTTCTCTGTAAGATACTGGATGGGTTAAACAAAAGGTCTCAAATGCCCGACATATTTTTTGATTTAACTATGGCATTTGATTGTGTTGGACACAAAATACTGCTCCAGAAGTTGGACCATTACGGAATATTGGGGGGGAGGAGGGGGGGGGGGGGGCAGCTCACAATCGGTTCTCCTCTTACTTTAGCAACAGACACAAAAGGTCATTATTCACGAGGTTGAGAATGGCTCTGATTTGGGGCCTGAGTGGGGTACGGTCAAGTGGGGAGTACCCCAGGGATCAGTGTTGGGAGCACTCCTGTTCCTTATTTGTATAAATGATATGCCCACTAGTATTACGAGTAACTCCAAAATATTTCTGTTTGCTGATCACACTAGCTTTGTAGTAAAGGATGTTGTGTGCAACACTGGCTCGGTTTCAAATAATGCAGTTCATGACATAACTTCATGGCTCGTAGAAAATAAACTAACGCTAAATCACAGTAATACTGAGTTTTTATGGTTTCTAACACAGAATTCACAAAACCTGACGTTTTAATTTTACAGAATGGGCATATGATTAGTGAAACTGAACAGTTCAAATTTCTATGTGTTCAGATAAATAGTTAACTGTTGTGGAAAGCTCACGTTCAGGATCTTGTTCAAAGACTTAATACTGCCATTTTTACTATTCAAACGGTATCTGAAGTGAGTGATCGTTCAACACGAAAATTAGTCTACTTTGCTTATTTTCATTCGCTTATGTCGTATGGTATTATATTTTGGGGTAACTCTTCCCATTCTAAAAGGATATTTTTGGCTCAGAAATGGTTGGTTCGGGCAGTAAGTGGTGTAAGTTCACGAACCTCTTGTCGACCGCTGTTCACTAGTCTGGGTATTTTGACATTGGCCTCTCAATATATATATTCTTTATTGTCATTTCTTGTTAACACTATCAGCTTATTCCCAAGAATTAACAGCTTTAAGTCAGTTAATACTAGGCAGAAATCCAATCTGCATTTGGATCGCATTTCATTGACTGTTGTGCATAAAGGTGTGCAGTATATTGCTGCATCCATTTTCAATAAGCTACCACTCGAATTCAAAAATCTTGGCAGGAATACATGTGCTTTCAAATCTAAACTGAAGAGTTTTCTTATGGGTCACTCCTTCTATTCTGTCGAGGAGTTCCTTGAAAAATTAAGCTAATTCTTCTTGTATTGTTGATTGCATTTACTTAAAATTATGGACTGACTTTTTTCAGGTTATGAACATTTTATCTGTTATTACTTTTATGTTGTAATTTCATGTACTTACATGTTTCATGACCTTGGAGATTTGCTCCTCAATTTGGTCCTATGGAACTTGACATGTAAATAAATAAGAATAAAAGCATGAGGACCCTGCCCCATGGGGTCCATAGATGCATCGGCTCATGCTGGCCAGGTTAAGGTATCATGCGGCAACACCATCGAAGAGGATCTTCGAGTCGGTTAAGGAGAAGACCATTTTCCTTTGGTGGACTTCTTCAAGCCTTTCCGGTTAGAGGAAGACTTGGGTGTTGTTTGACTGGAGGGACATAGGAAGTCTTCACGGGAGTACTCCTTCTGTCCTTACCGGCCTACCACTTGAGGCAAGAGTCTGATGGCTTATTGTACAGCTGGATGCGGGGATGGCGATGCTACCATGACACTGAGCGATTTCATAACCTCGGAGCTGAACTGAAGGTAGCATGTCTGCGTGGCCGTGTCCTTCATGGAGAGAGGGGGAAACAAGAACAGTACTATATGTGCCAGATGGGAGAATGCAGGGTTTGTGACTAGCCAATAACGTGCAAGCGTCTGGGTAAGGTAATTTTTCCTTTACCGGATCTTTTGGACTGCCTGCTCATAGAGATACACGGGAAAATACCGAGATGAGGCAACATGGCCACCATTGCAGTTGATACAGCGGGTAGAAGGAGACGGACAATCGCACTCGTGCACATCCATACCACATGTTACACATTTGGCTGGGTGTCAACAAAACGTTTTAGTGTAGTTGAATCAATCACACTGGTAGCAGCGCATCATGTTCGGAATGTACGGCCAGACTGTGATAATTTCATAGCCTGCTTTGATCTTGAATGGAAGTACCACTCTACTGAAGATGAACAAAGAGTAGGGGTGGGCACTAAGGAGGAATCTACCCTTTTCATTACACGATGGACGGCAATGACACCCTAATCAGAGAGGTAAGCTGGGATTTCGGCCTGTGTTAGACTGCCAAGCAGCCTGGTGTAAATAAAACCTTGGGAAGAAGTTCTATGGGCCTTAACATGAACAAGGTAGCCATGGAGAAGTGAGGCGGCAAGCAGTAGTTGTGCATGAGAATTCGTATATGAGAGCAGGAGTCACAGGGCCAGCAGTTGCATCTACACCTTTCTGAATAATAAACGGATTTACTGTGGTGAAGGGCTGACTGTCTTCAGTATGTGAGACCAAGAAGAACTGTGGTGCAGTGGGAAGGGTCTTTGAATTACATTTACGTTTCGTAGATGCTGATTGTGAAGATGAGTGACACATTGCGAGAAAATCGTCCATTATTGCCAGCATCTCCGATGGCGTGCTCCTTCCAACTGGAGGCCCCCTTCACAAGAGGGCACACTCACCTTAGGTGACTGTTCACACCTCCCGAACACCTGACGGAGGGACCAATCGGCAATTTGGGAAGGTTGCAGCTCAGGCAATCACCCCTCCCTGGGCCTGGCCCGTACCAGGGGCTACATGCGAATCCTACCTGTCAACCTGGGGCTGGGAATTACGCGTTACCCAGTCACCTGTTGTGCGTCAGACACATGGGCCGGACTTCAGGAGAGCACATGGAGAAAGAAGAAAAAGAGGAACCTCAAACATTGAAGTGGAGGAAAGAGAGGAGAAGGGAAAGAAAGAAAGGAAAAGGTAGAGAAAAACAATGGCTACACTGTTCTTACGTCAGCGACAGACAATGCAGAACATTCCCAGTAACACCCTAGACATGTTCGCCAAGGGACGGGAAAAAGAATAGCGAGAGGATAGACATGCAGCACAGAAGTGGAAAAATGCTGCAAAGGCTGGGGCCCCGTGGTAGCTGTTAAGTCGTGTTATGGCCATTGCCGTACAGCTCGCATGTATAATTCTTGTTTGCTGCATAAATACTTGAACACTTACTGTTTTGTTTACAAATGCATAACAAACCAAATACTTCATCAAGACTTTTTGGCATTCAATGTCTTTATATTAGTGAATTAAAAAGCAAATTGTACCCCACCAGTAACTTAATGTATTGGCTCATTGCTTGAAAAATTATAAAGGAATATACCAATCAGGTCAATTGCCAGAGCAATTATTTTCTAGTTACTGGAGAAATAACACCCTTTCTGCATTTACTCAACATCTTTGTTAGATATAACTAACATACCCCATTTTATATTTGAATAAATAATTTAAACTAAGACTCTTATTCCAAGTATGGTACTCCAGCATTTCCTTTACTCCAAACAATTGTAAATTACAAATGTAATCAAGAAGAGCTTCCCATGAGACAACTCAAATTACACTGATTTTTTCTGTCACTAATTACTTCTGAGAACGATAGGCCACAACACACAGCATCTAATAGGGTCTCGTAGCATCAAAGCGTTCAGACGAACTTTGGCACTGGGTTAGATGGTTTTTAAGTAAGACTTTAAACGATTCTGTATGGGTAACACAACAATATGTTCTTATCATAGCATACACAGTGATTCTCAAAGATATGCAGATATTTTAATATGTTATTCTACAAGTAAAACTAAAGAAAAAAGTTCATATAAACATAGCTCCGCAATTGTTTGTTGACGGAGTTACAGCTAATAAAAGATTTTGCCTGAAATTTAGCAACTTCACTAATATGACGCCATTGCAAAATTGTATGAGGTGAAAGTAAAACACGATTTCCATTTATTTTGTTGTTATTGGTCGTGTGAATCTAATAAAACATATCCCAGACATGTACCTGCAATAGTTTTCCAGAACATTATGAATGCAATAGGTGAAATTAAGAGTAACCCTGTGAATCTGAAATGAGCAACAAAATCTGTTCATATATGTGAAGCTAAATGCATTGAACTCGGTGGAGACATTTTTGAACATTTATTGTGAATGTACTGTGAGATTGTACATACATTGTACAACTTCCTTAACACTGAGTTTCGTTTTTTTCCAGTTTAACATGAATTCACATGGGATATGGTATTAACAAAACGCATAGTCCATATCAATTCAGGCATGCTAGGGAAGAATCTTACCTTCATAGTCTCAGGTGTTACTGAATTTGGCATATGTTAAAATGAAGGACTAAGTAAGGAACACGTATGTTTTTTGTTTTCTTCAAAAAAATATCTGCTCCAAGATACAGCCCTCCAAAGTTGACACTGCGCATACCATTTTGAAGATGTGAATTTTGGAAAAAAATAAATAAATAAATAAAATGCTTTATCTGTGGAACAGTTCTAGATATTTTGTTGGAGATTTTTTATTTGGAAGATAATTGCTTTATGATTACATAGAAATTCTCCATTTGGACTTCTCTGTCAAAGTTCTTTTACTATAGTGTTGTGAACGTTTATATAATTTAAGGAAATGCCACTCCATAAAATTTTGATTTTTTTCCATTGATTAGTACCATATAGTTCTACATTTCCTCAAAACGAGAGCTTCCACTTTTAGGTTGAACAGGTGTTATAAACAATTGAAATTTTTGCCATAGGCCTACATAATACCTAATTTATTAACACATTATCACATACAGACTCATAAAAATCAAAACCTAGCCTTATTTAACGTAATTTTAGTTTTGAAAGATGAGTAAGAGACTTGTTTTCAAGCATTTTAAATGGTTCCAAAATGTATGTGAAAGATCCAATGACTTAAAGATTTCAATTTATACAACTTCTGTGCACTCTGTTCTGTACTGAAATTAGCCAGTCAATGAACTAAAAATGTGTCCCATTGCTTAAGTATCTTCCTTTGATATATAGTGATGTCTTCCTGTTGAACCAATAGGAACTGGAGCACTTACAATCATCAAAATATTGTGAACAGGAAGTGAGCACTCATGGCATTGTAGCTGTCCTTCAGCTGGAAACATACATCCAGCAGCTGGTTCATGTGGTAGCATAAGGTTCACTACAATTTCGTTTAACTCAAAACTGGTGTCTATAATCTCTGCAATCCACCAGCCACATTTACCTACACAAGCTACAAATGTCCCCCTTCTCAGGTTGTGAATCTGAATATTATCCTGATGTTTCTGAGGTGTTGGCCAAACAAACAAAATTTCTTCTTTCTTGCTCTTTAAAGTGTGTGCAATACGAGTTCGCCAATCTCGAGTCTAAAAATGTGTCTTCTGAATTCCTTTCACAGGAGTAGTTTGTTTAGATCATTCTTCTTTTTTCTGCTCAGAATTTTTTGATTTCCTCTTTGGACAAAAGAATGAGGGCTGTGGATGTGTAAAATTTCATGACTCATAAAAACCTCAGCATTCTGAATTGCTGCTGTATTTGGTCTGCAAAGATTATGTTTTGTAACATGGTGCTTCAGCAGGCCCCCTACACCACCACAAGGCCCCTTTCCATGACCAGTAGCACCGAATAACCAGAGAGTTGACACGAGTGACTTACTCAATTACAGCTGGTTACGACTTTTAAAATGACTAAGAGCACCATCAGAAATGATGATGATCTTCTCTGGCCCTGTTTGCAGTTGAAGAATTTTGTGCATTGCTAGCAAAGCATGTGCTGAGTCATGTCCTGTGCCATCACTTATAACTGTAACAATTCTGGTCTTGTTTTGAAAATATGTCACTCCTGGAAAAATTGAAACCTGGTCATTACCCCAATGATACCCTTGTATTTCTTGTGGGGTGATTACAGACCATTTCTCAGCAAAATCACAGTGAAGCACTAAACATAGTTCTTCTGCCTGTACACTCCCTTTCACTTCTGCAATGTGTTGTTGTTGCAATTTCTTCAGATGCTGGGGTGTTATGCTTTCATTGACCATTTATCAAGCTCATCAATGACACTGCCAAGGCAACAGTTTTCTTAATTAGTTTATTTTCCTCCCATGTCGCCTTTGCATATGTCATTTCTGCAGAGTTATCTACTATGTCTTCCAGACCAAGTGTCTGTAAAGACAGTCCTCCCTTTCCAGGGCAGTCACCACATTCTTGAAACAAACAAGACTCCGGCTTTACATCACAGACTACTAACGACTTCACATGCCCAACCAAGGAGTCATATGTCACATGCTCCAGTAAGTTTTTCAAAGTTGCCATACAAAACTCAAAATTCACACAGTACACACATAAACAGACATCTCTAGGTGCGTGTAGAACTGCCCACTTAGGTCATAGTGCATAAAATTTGGATTGTCTAATGTGTGAAGTTGTATAGTTGCTTTTATAAATTGCAAAAGTTTCTTTAATACCATGACTCATGTAACTCTTCACTTTCACAACTTTTTGACCTTCAACTGTTACAGTTGTAGTGTCTTTTCTTGACACTCTAGTAAGAACAGTCCCATTTATCTTCCAGACAAAATGACTGTACTATTTCAACTTGAGCTTCTTCTACAGGATGACCGTAATAGAGATCTGGTCTTCCAAAGCCTCCTTTTACAGACCTCACATTTCTTGATTTGTCAACCAAGTAATTTGATACTGATGGAACATGGTTCAAAATTGTTTTCTTTGAAAATGTCTCTGGAATAATAGTTAAAACTTGCACCTTTTCACTGTAAGATGCACAGTATTCAACAGCTGAACAGATACGTGGCACGAGGTGCAAGAGTGCTTTGGTTCATTTTCTTCTGAAGATGGAATTTCTACTTTGAAGATTGTGGACAGTTTTGCTGTCATGTACTCATCCACAGCTTTATTAATTTCTCTGCGCTTTCTTGATGCATAGAGCTTATGACTCAACTTGACTGACCACAGTTTCTTCATAGGACTAATACCTACCTCTGTAGTTGAATGATTCAGGGTACTGAATTTTTCCTCTATTGATGCAAAATCTGCATCATCCACAACTTGTTCAGATAGGTCTACTATCATTGTTATTATTCTGTCAAAACATTTAGAACACAAAAAGTCGTCACTGGAAACACCTTCACTTTGTAGAGTATTCAAATGAGAACACTTATTCCCAACCTGAACAAAGTCTGTTTTTTTTGTTTGTTTTATATATTACTCTTTTATGGATATGAAAAATAGAGAAGTGGAAGCTCATCTTTACAGAAAATTTAGCACTACATGGTACCAACAAGCACAAAAGAGGCTAGCTTTTCTGGATTGGCATTTTGAAAGAAAATAAAATCCACAAATTATCTAAAAGGTTCAGAACACTGCAGTAAAATAACTTTGACAGGTAAGTCCAAATGGAGGATTTCTTTGTAATCATAAAGCAATTATCTTTCAAAAAAAAAAAAAAAAAAAAAAAAAAACAACCTAGAACTGTTTCAGAGATACAGCATTTTAAATTTTTTTTCCAAAATTCGCATCTTCAAAATGGTGTTCGCAGTGTCATCTTTGGAGGCCTGTATCTCAGGGCAGGAAATTTTTTTTTTTTTTTTTGGGGGGGGGGGGGGGGGGTTTCTTTATTACTCCTGAATTTTAACATATGCTAAATTCAATAACATTCGAGAATATGAATGTAACCCCCTTCCCTAAAGTGATATGGATTATGCCAAAAGCAGATTATCTAACACATTTATTCAGTTTCAGTTAACATTATTACCATCATTAAATTCTCTACAACTTCTGTTGAAAACTATGTGCAATTGTCTGGATTAAAAAAAAAAAACAAAAACAAATTGTGCCAAGTAGTAATAAATTAAAAATTTTATGAAATTATGTCTTTGCTTCTCCGGATGTTCTCGAAAACTACTGCAGGTACACATCTGGGACATGTTTTATTAGATTCACCAGATCAAGAACAACAAAATAAATGGAAATCTTGCTTTACTTTCGCCGCATATAGTTTTGCAAAGGTGTCATATTAGCGAAGTTACTAAATTTCAGGCAAAATCATTTATTAGCTGTAACTCCAGAAATAAACATTTGCGGACCTATGTTTTACTTGTAGAATAATATATTAAAATATTTGCATGTCTTTGTGAATCACCCTGTATATGTACTTACTGTTTTTTATGGGAAATCTGCATTTCTTCTACATCCCCACCCCTCCGCCTGCACCACAGGTGGAACACACACCTCATGTCATAGGTGGAAATCTGTTCTGTAACTTGTGATTACTTTCTACACCCATCCAAGTACATTTCCTCTACAAGGCCTCAGCTGAATTCGCTTTCCAATCATCCTTTCCTCCACATGTGCAAGTTTCTCAAGGTATCCAGTACTTCTGAGAAGTTAGAAACATAGGAGAGAGGTACTTGCAAGAGTAAAGCTGATGGATTAGATTGTAAGTCATGCTTAAACAGCTCAATTAGTATAGCAACTGACTGTGAAAGAAAGGTCCCACATTAGCCTCCCTATGTGCCACACTGTTTCAATCTCCCAGGAAGTTTCATCCAGGTTTAGGTTTTCCATGGTCCCCCTAAACTGGTTAAGGCAAATGCTGAGACAGTTTCTTGACTCTGAGGCATGATATTTCTCCCACACTTTCCTTCGTTTTATCTCATTTAAATTTAGTTCTTTCTGATAATGTCTTTTTCATTCTCCAAATATCAAAATGATGTTCAGTTTTTAATTATGAGCTTACTCCCAGCCTGTTTCTCACTGTGTCTCTGGCTTACTAGCTCTCCTCTTCCATTTTCCCTTGTAAAATGTTGTTAACTGTAGGCTTTTCAATCTTGGTTTCCAGCCTTCTTCCATGAAGTGCAACTTCCATGAAAGGTTCTTGTAGAAGTACACACAATTTATTTCCTGAATATCCAACTAAATGATTCTTGGCTTCCACCTCATGGATTCTTGTTAGCCATCACAAATTTCTTAGGTTTATTCAATGGTTTCCAAAATACTCTGCTGAACAATAGCAGTATGTCACAGGACAAGTTAGTGATGTTTGTTTATTTTATGAACCAAACAATCTAGAACACATTTGAACACTAAGGCCAGTTTTGGCTGAATAAGGCCACCTTCAGATTTAAAACAAAAGTACGGGCTACCATCACCATCAGCTGGTGTTCAACATTAAAACTGTTTTAACAAAACACACCAACTGATGCTGCTGCTAGCAGCTGTCTTCTACTCTTCAAGTTGAATCACCCCCCCCCCCCCCCCCCCGGTTCTTGAATCTTACTTTTCATTTCATTTCTCCTCCTTGCAACCCATCTTTACTTTTCAGCCTGCCTTCATCATCTCTCAACTTAAATTTGCACAGTGCTCACCAATGTAGGTTTACTATCTGTGACCTCCTCCTCACTCTGATGCTTTCCCCTTCATTTTAATCTCCCCTTATCCTCACGACAGATGGGTTCACCTCAACCTCAACATTCCCCAATTATTCCTTTCTCCTCTGTGAGGAAGAAACTATTAGTTTTAAAATCTAGAATGTTGTATGTACTTTACATGTGACTATCGGTACGAGTTAAATTTCACATCCTGAAAGAAAGTACTGGCAGCAATTCTATTATACAATTTTACTGAATACACTACTGACAACTTTTAAATCAAGTGTGGTCTTCATGTTACAGCTGAATATCTAGATATTTGCGGCCCTAGTAATAACATGTAAATAAAACAATACTGAAACCAAAGTAATAATTTCTAATGAAAGACAGACTTTGACATATTGACCTACTTGATTTGTGTATAAAGACAAAATCTGACCACTGAGAGCTGGGAAAAAGGGCACACAACATGTATGGCTATGTATGGTAACTTAAAAGTTCTTACAGGATGTTCACTTGGCATTTCAGTGAGCCACTCCAAGAGAGGTGAGGTAGCATGTGAGAATACAGAGGAATATTTGATACGAATTGTTGCCTTTGACCAGTGACGTAGGAAACATATGACAAACATTGTACACAACTCGGCAACCATAATGTGATACCAACGGCCATTTATTTCAAATGGGCTAAGCTACAGATCAGATTGTCGCCATGTCTTTTGCTTTCACATTTGTGGGCTTTGGCAACTCAAACAGAAGTGTCACCTTCCAACCTAATCAACTTCAGCTTCAGCTCAGTCTACCACCACAACCAGTTCCCCCGCCCCCCCCCCCCCCCACACACACACATTTGTTGGCTTTGCAACTCACACCCACACTGTCACCTTCCACCTACCTTAGACCTTAGGCCAAGCTATTGATCAGTCTGACATCACAACCACGTTTTTCACTTTCACATTCCCTGGCTTCACCAACTAACAACCAAATTGTGAGAAAATGCACCAAAATGTGATGTCACACCGGCCATTATCATTACATCAGTGCTTAAAGCCAACAACTAATATCAAATATTCGCCCTGCCCCACATATGGCCCCATGGAATACAGTACTGCTGTGCTACATGTTATTCAAAATTTTCCATCTAGTCACACTGTGACTTGCACATTGCTAACTTGCGATACAGCCACAAAATAAAAATATGTTGCTAACAAAGCGCTCTATAACTCCTGTATAGTTCTCTCAGAAACCAACAATAATTTCTTGTTTCCTTTCAATCATTATCAATATCAGATTTAACAATAGGCTCCAGACAAGTGTGGAATGTAGCTCCAGATGCAATCTGCAACCCAGTAAAGGCAACACATGGCACATAGCAATACATAGCACTGACTAGCTACTTTACAATAATCAAAAAATTATTCACCTTAAGTTGCATCTGTGTTCCAAGTGACATTAGAGAATGCTTGCCTGATACTGAGTGCACACTCAGAAATAAGGATGATGTTCTAAGAAACAGAAACTACTTATAAACTAAAAATTAGGTTGTCCGAGTCACGGTAAGGAAGAAAAGAACAACATAAGCAGTTTATACTGAATATGTGAGACATCCTTGGTAAGAGACTTCCTGGCAGACTAAAACTGTGTGCCCGACTGAGACTCGAACTCGGGACCCTTGCCTTTCGCGGGCAAGTGCTCTACCATCTGAGCTACCGAAGCACGACTCACGCCCAGTACTCACAGCTTTACTTCTGCCAGTACCTCGTCTCCTACCTTCCAAACTTTACAGAAGCTCTCCTGCGAACCTTGCAGAACTAGCACTCCTGAAAGAAAGGATATTGCGGAGATATGGATTAGCCACAGCCTGGGGGATGTTTCCAGAATGAGATTTTCACTCTGCAGCGGAGTGTGCGCTGATATGAAACTTCCTGGCAGATTAAAACTGTGTGCCCGACCGAGACTCGAACACGGGACCCTTGCCTTTCGCGGGCAAGTGCTTGGAAGGTAGGAGACGAGGTACTGGCAGAAGTAAAGCTGTGAGTATCAGGTGTGAGTCGTGCTTCGGTGGCTCAGTTGGTAGAGCACTTGCCCGCGAAAGGCAAGGGTCCCGAGTTCGAGTCTCGGTCGGGCGCACAGTTTTAATCTGCCAGGAAGTTTCATATCAGCGCACACTCCGCTGCAGAGTGAAAATCTCAGTCTGGAAACATCCTTGGTAACTTATAATTTTGTGCACCTGCACGAACTGTTTTCCAGTCACTGAGGATTAAATTCACTGACTTTTCCTACATATAAAACAACACATAACGCCAAGCCGCTCTTTATTATACGATTTTTTGGGTTTATTATGGGACTTTATTTTCAGTTTACACTGAAAAAGGCAGTGGGAAACAAAATGTCAAAATAAACAGAAATGCGTAAACATGGCTTTTGCATCACACACTGACGTTACGATGCCACAAAGCTACCGTTCTCTCTCTCTCTCTCTCTCTCTCTCTCTCTCTCTCTCTCACACACACACACACACACACACACAGGTTAATTTTTAAGTCGTGGAGTTCGACTGCTTACATTTGAACTCACGACGAATCTTGTCATAATTGTAAACAGGTGGTCGCAATACTTCGGAAATGTAATTTATGTATTTAAACAGTCAGTGGGTGTTACTTGTTGAAAGTGATGGTCACTACATCGACAAACATACCATCTACGTGTATAGTCCATGAAGTTTTCGAATATTACTAGCTGTGGGTGCCCTACCGAACAGAACTCTTATCATCTTGACGCTTAAGCAAGTTCGAAAAGTAATGCTGGTAACCGCCTTTTCAGTAAGTCGTGTCCGTTGTAGTAGGCCTATATTACCAAAGCGCAAAACACGAATGATACATGCATACTACACGTGAAGACTGAATAATAAATGTGAAAATGCGAATATTGTCCACGTAAACTCGCACTGAATACAGACCGCATCCTAGAACACTGCTCTATTTAGGAAACGATTGTTCCACAAATCAGCCCAGCCATTGGGCCTTGAAAACATGTTAGAAAAAAAGGGTCAATAATTATGACGATTCATACATATACACTTGTTACCATAGCACATAACCTACACAAATACGCAGTTACAATGACATTCTTGTACGTTGTATCTCGATCATAGTTGTGAAGCGCAGAAGAGACGACTGGTATAATTTTCTCACCTGGTAGTAACTGGAGTCCGCCATCTTGTTTCGCGTTAGACTTTCCTATGTTTCGGATGCAGGTAAAAAAGTCAACTATGCTATTATCAGTATCATCTTACGGAGCTGCACATAATTTCCGCACTGCACTACGCCACAGTGTACACAAAACACATTGATGTTTTGACACGCACATAAATAAACAACACGCTGTTGACAGACTTCACTCCCCCTTCCGCACTGCACCAAACCTTCTTAGTTTCCTACGGTCCAATCAAATTACCTCGCCACTTACTACCGCTGGAACGGTCATCTGATTCGCTGCAATGTTGGCGGCCTCGTTCAGCATCACATCTGTGGACCGTCACACGTCTCAGTTCATATTGCGTCCTCCAACTGGCTGATAGATGGAATGTCTATAGTTTGCCCAGACGCGCATAAACATAGGTTTGTCATGTTGCCAAGTATAACTGAATGTTGTCAGGAGATGCACAGCGTAAATATTTGTTTTCACATTGACATGAAAAGGAACGCAGAACACACCTGCGTATTAAAACACTCTCACTAAGAATTACGCATTTCTTTTTATTGACAGATGTGCTCAAGCATGTAAAAAAAAATCAAAATTAGCACAGTGATGAAAACATAAGTATAAAGAGGATTCGTGTACCTATATTTTTCCCTTTCACAGTTCTTTGTGAAATGTGCGAACAACAATCTAATATCGACACCTACATCTGTAGCCGACAACCTGTCATATCCTCGTAAAAGCATATTTATATATTGTGTGTATACTCATGTTTTGAGTTAATTTTTTCCACTGTAGTATGACGACAAATGCTATATCACTGGATATGTGTTGTTGTGGTCTTCAGTCCTGAGACTGGTTTGATGCAGCTCTCCATGCTAATCTATCCTGTGCAAGCTTCTTCATCTCCCAGTACTTACTGAAACCTACATCCTTATGTATCTGCTTAGTGTATTCATCTCTTGGTCTCCCTCTACGATTTTTACCCTCCACGCTGCCCTCCAATGCTAAATTTGTGATCCCCTGATGCCTCAGGACATGTCCTACCAACCGATCCCTTCTTCTAGTCAAGTTGTGCCACGAACTTCCCCCCAATCCTATTCAATACTTCCTCATTAGTTACGTGATCTACCCACCTTATCTTCAACATTTTTCTGTAGCACCACATTTCGAAAGCTTTTATTCTCTTCTTGTCCAAACTATGTATTGTCCATGTTTCACTTCCATACATGGCTACACTCCATACAAGTACTTTCAGAAACGACTTCCTGACACTTAAATCTATACTCGATGTTAACAAATTTCTCTTCTTCAGAAACGATTTCCTTGTCATTGCCAGTCTACTTTTTATATCCTCTCTACTTCGACCATCATCAGTTATTTTGCTCCCCAAATAGCAAAACTCCTTTACTACTTTAAGTGTCTCATTTCCTAATCTAATTCCCTCAGCATGACCCGACTTAATTCGACTACATTCCATTATCCTCGTTTTACTTTTGTTGATGTTCATCTTATATCCTCCTTTCAAGACACTGTCCATTCCGTTCAACTGCTCTTCCAAGTCCTTTGCTGTCTCTGACAGAATTACAATGTCATCGGCAAACCTCAAAGTTTTTATTTCTTCTCCATGGATTTTAATACCTACTCCAAATTTTTCTTTTGTTTCCTTTACTGCTTGCTCAATATACAGATTGAATAACATCGGGGAGAGGCTACAACCCTGTCTCACTCTATTCCCAACCACTGCTTCCCTTTCATGTCCCTCGACTCTTATAACTGCCATCTGGTTTCTGTACAAATTGTAAATAGCCTTTCGCTCCCTGTATTTTACCCCTGCCACCTTTAGAATTTGAAAGAGAGTATTCCAGTCAACGAAACTTCTGGCAGATTAAAACTGTGTGCCCAACCGAGACTAGAACTCGGGACCTTTGCCTTACGCGGGCAAGTGCTCTACCATCTGAGCTACTGAAGCACGACTCACGCCCGGCCCTCACAGCTTTACTTCTGCCAGTATCTCGTCTCCTACCTTCCAAACTTTACAGAAGCTCTCCTGTGAACCTTGCAGAACTAGCACTCCTGAAAGAAAGGATATTGCGGAGACATGGCTTAGCCACAGCCTGGGGGATGTTTCCAGAATGAGATTTTCACTCTGCAGCGGAGTGTGCGCTGATATGAAACTTCCTGGCAGATTAAAACTGTGTGCCCAACCGAGACTCGAACTCGGGACCTTTGCCTTTCGTGGGCAAGTGCTCTACCATCTGAGCTACCGAAGTTTGGAAGGTAGGAGACGAGATACTGGCAGAAGTAAAGCTGTGAGGGCCGGGCGTGAGTCGTGCTTCGGTAGCTCAGATGGTAGAGCACTTGCCCACGAAAGGCAAAGGTCCCGAGTTCGAGTCTCGGTCGGGCACACAGTTTTAATCTGCCAGGAAGTTTCATATCAGCGCACACTCCGCTGCAGAGTGAAAATCTCATTCTGCATTCCAGTCAACATTACCAAACGCTTTCTCTAAGTCTACAAATGCTAGAAACGTAGGTTTGCCTTTCCTTAATCTTTCTTCTAAGGTAGGTCGTAAGGTCAGTATTGCCTCACGTGTTCCAACATTTCTATGGAATACAAACTGATCTTCCCTGAGGTCGGCTTCTACCAGTTTTTCCATTCGTCTGTAAAGAATTCGCATTAGTATTTTGCAGCTGTGGCTTATTAAACTGATAGTTCGGTAATTTTCACATCTGTCAGCACCTGCTTTCTTCGGGATTGGAATTATTATATTATTCTTGAAGTCTGAGGGTATTTCGCCTGTCTCGTACATCTTGCTCACCAGATGGTAGAGTTTTGTCAGGACTGGCTCTCCCAAGGCTGTCAGTAGTTCTAATGGAATGTTTTCCACTCCCGGGGCCTTGTTTTGACTCAGGTCTTTCAGTGCTCTGTCAAACTCTTCATGCAGTATCGTATCTCCCATTTCATCTTCATCTACATCCTCTTCCATTTCCATAATATTGTCCTCAAGTACATCGCCCTTGTATAGACCCTCTATATACTCCTTCCACGTTTCTGCTTTCCCCTCTTTGCTTAGAACTGGGTTTCCATATGAGCTCTTGATATTCATACAAGTGGCTCTTCTTTCTCCAAAGGTCTCTTTAATTTTCCTGTAGGCTGTATCTATCTTACCCCTAGTGAGATAAGCCTCTACATCCTTACATTTGTCCTCTAGCCATGCCTGATTAGCCATATTGCACTTCCTGTCCATCTCATTTTTGAGACGTTTGTATTCCTTTTTGCCTGCTTCATTTACTGCATTTTTATATTTTCTCCTTTCATCAATTAAATTCAATATTTCTTCTGTTACCCAAGGATTTCTAGTAGCCCTCGTCTTTTTACCTACTTGATCCTCTGCTGCCTTCACTACTTCATCCCTCAGAACTACCCATTCGTCTTCTGCTGTATTTCTTTCCCCCATTCCTGTCAATTGTTCCCTTATGGTGTCCCTGAAACTCTGGACAACCTCTGGTTTAGTCAGTTTATCCCGGTCTTATCTCCTTAAATTCCCACCTTTTTGCAACTTCTTCAGTTTTAATCTACCATTGGATATGATCGCTAGATAATTAAATACATAAAAATAAACCTGAGCATAAGTTTCTGTGGCGTACTAAACGCGATTACTTGATAAACTTACTGGAAAAAAACGCTCGCCAAGTCTGTAAACCCCAATACCCAAATGAAGCGAATGAACGGCGAATTAGGAAAGACAACTACAATATTATGAGAACAAAAGTTGCTACTCACCATGTAGTGGAGATGCTGAGTCTCAAATAAGCAAAACAAAAAGACTTTCACAATTAAAGCTTTTGGCCATTGGCCTTTGTCAACAGCAGACACACACACGCAGACACACACACTCATGCAAACGCTACTCACACACACGACTGCAGTCTCTGGCAACTGAAGCCACACCATTTGGGATTTTCCATTGTTTGAAAAGACAATTACATTTATTTTGACCTTCAGTTCTTCATTTTTGCCTAAGAACATTACTGTAGGATTCATTTGCCTGAAAGTTAGCTCATGTGTTCTAGCTCAAAGCATTGTTTCAAGTGTCAGCACTACATACACACCACCACAACATGCAAAGCAAGGGTAACTTGAAGAAATTGTGGTTAGGTTGTACAAAAGCTGGGAACGCTTGTTCATCTCCTCTGTTGGGTCAGAACTGCAAATGCTACCACACTGTATGCTGCACTGGCTGCAGATAGCGTGGGGCATGTGGTCAGCACTCCACCTTTTCAGCAATTAATAGTTTTCGTGACCAGAGCCAATACTTGTCAGTCAAGTAGATCCTCAATTGGTCTCACAGGGGCTGGGCGCCCCCCCCCCCCCCCCCCGCCCCCACTTGCGAACAGCGCTCAGCAGACCCAGATTGTCACCCATCCAAGTACTAGCCAAGCTCAACAGCATTTAACTTTGGTGATCTGTCGGAAACCGGTGTTACTACGTGGCAACACTGTTAGTGTGGGCACATAAGGCCCACAAAAATAAGGAAATTATTGGTTTACATAATTTGTTTCACAAATGTTAATTTTATCAAACAAATATGATAATAACAACACATTGTTACAGAAACATTATTTACATGTTATTGTGCAAGTGCGTAAGCTCAAAAATATCATGTTGTGAAACACAGATAACAGGACAGCCTGTCTGTGATCAAGTGAAAGACATAACTCTGCAAATAGGGCAAGATGTACAGCCCTACTTTGGCTCAAGCTAGCCCTTCCATCACAAACGTCATGGCATTTTCGGTTGTGAAAGCAATATGCCTTCATACTGTGAAAGAGAGTAAGAAGATATTTTGTCCAGCATTCCTAAACTTGATAAACTGTTTAACTGACGCCATCAGCACATGACACAAGGCAGCTAACGTTAACATGCATGCATGCGGGGTATCCAACATCATGAGACACAGTGCCATCAGCATGTGACAAGAGTTGGGTTGCATGATTTTGCGATCTCAGCGCTCTCCAACAGCAGTAGTTGGCTTTACTTGGCTCACAAAGCATTCAGTTTGTCCATGAAAATGGACACACCTAGAATTCCTACATTAGCTCTATTAAAATGCACAATTCCTTTCTTGGCCATATGCTAGTCATGTTGTTCTGTCTTCAGTACACACAAATAAAAACTTCAACGTCCATTAATGTGTAATAAGGTGGAAAAGAAAGAAATGGTGTCAGCTTTTAAAAGTTTACCGAAGTGAACAAATAGAAATCTGACAGAGAGAACAATTATGTTTAAATAACATCAACTATTAAAGAAATTATTTTCATTAGTTTCTTAGGAAACTCCGACAACATTTTAGGAAACGCGAAAGTGGAAAAAGAAATTGGATACTGCAGTACACAAACAGTCTTGCGACCCAACCTCAATTCTGACTCATGGTGTCTCGATCAACTAAATGCTGAAAACAAGTTTCTGTCGGCCTCATCTTCTATGTTACAGTCTTCTAAAGGCTTTAATCACCGATATGTTATAGACATTTTAATATAAAAAATCCTAACAAGAACGACACTTTTTCATGAATCTCCAATGGTTTGTTGCCTTAAAATGGCTTACACTTATGACATGCAAGCTATAACACAAAAACCAGTAAAACATGTGCGCCAACCATGTGGGTGCGTTGGGGATTGAGCACCCACATACACAGTCTTGTGGGTGTGCCAAATGCATAAAATCTGTAGTTTCACAAAAACAAAGTAATATTAATATTTCTCACTTGCCTTCATCAAAAAGTAATGAACTATTAAAATACTAAGATGGAAGTTACAATTTGTGACCTCTAAAACATATCTGTTTGTTTCAGGTGTGTTTCTGCAAAGGCAATCAAGCAACACACTCCCCCATTTCTTGTCGTTCTCTGGCCAAGTCAGAGACACTCCCCAGAATATCAGTTGCACTATACTATGAATGGAATCACTTCTTTTTGGCTTGCTTTCTTGTTTCCTTACAAGTGACAAGGTTCAGTACGCCCACTCCACTCGTCAACAATTGTTTTCAAATATCTGCTTGACAATACTGAAAAATAATAAAGAATAATCCGAGATACAAGGAAGCCATTGTTACAGACTACCTCAATAGTTATTTCTTTCACATATAACAGCGTTGTGCTTTAAGATTTCTGTGATGTTGTTTTCACGTAATCTGGATTGTTATCGTTTTGTTTGTTCAGACAATGGCTTTGAAAAAAGTAAGTGAAGGAATGTTGCCGCATAAATAGCTAGTACAAAGAAGAAGGTCTATTGATGGGATATGTGAGGTAAAAGCTCTTCGCTGGGCAAAAATTTTCGCAGTTTTTAAACTTTGTGAGATTAAAGGACTCATTAGGAAAGCTGAAACAAATTATTGAGTATTCCTTCCATACATGCTTTCGAATTCGAACAGTTTCCTAGTCGCTATGGATAAATTCGTCATACATTTCTCATCATCATCACAGGTGGATATTATTTACACCGACAATAGTGAAAAGCATGTTCAGCCAAAAAATAAGGAACCTGAGAATGTGTTTTCTGTCAGTTTCTGTATTACATGAGCAAGAAGTGTCAAGAAACCATCAGGCAGATCATACCATAAAGGATGGAAATACCCTTTTCCTTGGAATTATTACGACAAACATTTGGACAAAGTGTTGTGCACTGTGTGTAAAAACACTTTTGATTCCAGTACAGGGCTGCTGCTGCTTCTGCAGACATGAATTTGTGTAATTCATGTTAGAAATGTATTTTCCCTGTTGCAAAAGGCAACTGATTTTTCGGAGTTCATGAAAAACGTACCCTTCACGGTTCATCCATGACTGCTCTGGCAACTAGGTAAGAAGGTACCAATGTGCCATCCATTATCTCAATACATAAATTAGAACATATGAAAAATGCACGCAAGACTATTTTGAAGATAATAACGCCCCTCTAGTTTTTAAGTCTGCGAGAATAGCAGTTCTTCGTCACAGTGACGTAGCATAAAATATTCATCAGTTGTTGTGGCTTACAGCAGAAGATGTTCCTGACTTGAAATCTTGGGTGCAGCAAACTTCATATAAGTGGGTTTTTCACGATGTATTCAGTGAAAGTGTCTCGTTATTAATAAGCGATAAACAGCAAAACATTAGTAATTATCATTTATAAGACATTTGCCAAAGAGGCTAGCGATGTTTCAATCGCTACAAGAAGAGAACATTCACAGACTGACTTTGCGACCATTCTGTCGTATGAGGTGGTGTGTCAGGCTACATTCGTTAAAATCACTGGAAAGTAATTGTTATGTTCTCTTGGAAATATTGAAAGATCTGTCAGAAGAGAAACCTGCAAGTCGATGGAAAGGCCACTTCATATAAGTGGGTTTTTCACGATGTATTCAGTGAAAGTGTCTCGTTATTAATAAGCGATAAACAGCAAAACATTAGTAATTATCATTTATAAGACATTTGCCAAAGAGGCTAGCGATGTTTCAATCGCTACAAGAAGAGAACATTCACAGACTGACTTTGCGACCATTCTGTCGTATGAGGTGGTGTGTCAGGCTACATTCGTTAAAATCACTGGAAAGTAATTGTTACGTTCTCTTGGAAATATTGAAAGATCTGTCAGAAGAGAAACCTGCAAGTCGATGGAAAGGCTAGTGGATAATTTTCAAACCTGCATCAATTCAGATTTCTTAGTTTCCTGAAAATGTCAACTTAAGTTTTTGGCAGGATTGAGCAACTTCATTATTTTTTTTAGTAGAAATCATTGTCATACAGAGAAATCAAAATATTGGTGGAAACTTTGGCTCCGAGTTTAGCTTCACAAAGGGGTAAACGGTTTGACTTGTGGAATGAAAACATTAGGAAAGTGGAGGAACATAACACTAATGAACCAGTTTTACCTAGAAAAACACTACGACGAAGATAGTAATCATCATAAGTACCAAACGCCAGAGGAAATGTACAGACAAATATTTTTTGGAATAATTGATGTAGCTAAGGATTCGCTAAATCGTAGATTTGATTAAATTTTCTGGAACTTATTTCATAGTTCGAGGCTTTTGCTATCGGTCAGATTGGTGCTGATCGAGACCTGCAGTTCTATGAGGCAGACTTTGACAAAGACAAGGTAACATTCTATAGGGACATGTTTTAAGATGTGTGCAGAACGAAGAAAGAAGAAGTGGCCAACTTATGAGAGATTCCGAATACAGTATTTTAAGTAGAGAAAACAGTGGTCCCATGTGTGAAATGCACACAGAATTTGTGAAGTTTATTCGGCTGATTTTAGCTATACCTATTACTTTTTGCACCTCTGAGCCGTCTTTATCAGCACATAGACGATTGAAAACGTTTCTGTGCTCAACAATGACACAAAATAGATTAAATGATTTGTCAATTAATCATATTAATAAAGAAATGACTATTGATATTACCAAAATTGCAAACAAATTCATATGTGTTTATACTGAAAGTTAATATGTCATGATTATTAGTAGTATGTAAAGTGAGTTATTTTGTAGTTCAGTTCACAAATAAATATTTCCATTATTATTTCTGCACTAAATTTAAACTACATGATTTATGAAGTTTTTTTTCATATCAATTTGAATGAATGTGTTATTTTCTTTTAGGAAAGTGTTCATAACATCGGTGATCCTTGCAACCTCTCTGCATGTGAGTATACAATACCTGGTACAGATCTAACTGACATTTTGTTAGTGAACTAAACGTTGAAAAAAGACAAATAATGTAATACAGATGAAATCGATTAATGTTTCGATTACATATTTTGAGAATATTCATTACAGTAACTTATCCTTATAATCCAAACACACTATGGACCTGTCCAAGAGGCCACTGTGTGGGCGGTCATATTGTCAGTGAGTCACTTTGGTCCCCTGGGTTCTCTCCCTTATTTTATTAAGAAGTAAAATTAAAATATATAAAAATATAAAGATAGAAATATTCGTACAATAAACAGTAGAGTCAAACATATAGAAATGGTCAGATCTACATGTTTTCGTAGAATCAGTCAATGCTAAATTGAGTTCAGCGCAGAGTACATAAACAATGCTTGTCCTTGGCGTCGCCAGCCGAAGTGGCCGTGCGGTTAAAGGTGCTGCAGTCTGGAACCGCAAGACTGCTATGGTCGCAGGTTCGAATCCTGCCTCGGGCATGGATGTTTGTGATGTCCTTAGGTTAGTTAGGTTTAACTAGTTCTAAGTTCTAGGGGACTAATGACCTCAGCAGTTGAGTCCCATAGTGCTCGGAGCCATTTGAACCATTTTTTTTGTCCTTGGCATCTCTCGTAAAGCTCTGATTGCAGCATGTTCCTCGGACCTCACAAAAGTGTGGTGCAGATTAGTTATTACAAGACAATCACATCAATGAAAATGTACACCATGTACACCAAAATATCACATTTAGGTAGAAAATTATCCATTGTTGATGTTTAATGTACCCAAGACTGTATAATGCATACTTTACTGAACATTTAGCATTTGTCATATCTTTATTCGGCATCACTGTCAGTCACACAACAAGAAGTAATGCTGTAATCACAGGCAGTCTACTCAGTTAAGCAATATGCTTACAGAAGTTTGCAATGTCACAAGTGAGTGCTATTCTTAAGCTAAAAACTATAACAGCAATTATCAAGGCGAAAAAAAAGATTGTAGCAAAATCACCATAAATGTAATTAGGCTGTTGATAGCGCAGACTATTCAAATGATCATGCTGATTATCAGTTGAATGTAAATGATGAAACTAAAAACTTCTTTGTTTGGCAAAAACCTTCAGCTTAGAGGAAAGTGGGTCGAGACTGGAGGTGGCTAACCGAGAGAATAGTGCGACATGAAACTATATGCACATCTGAAGGCATGCATTGTGTTCAATTCATGGTGTAACAGAACACAGTTGACGCCAGTATGTATTCATAATAAAGGAAAAGTGAGGACATGTGAAAATACGTGCTTGAGCTTACTGTGAATATGACGATAACACTGAAATCCAGTAATATAGTTTTTCGGGGACACAGGGAGAAAATAGGAAATATCAAACAGTGAAAACTTTTCTGCAACTATCAAACTTCTCACAAATTACAACCTTCAATTCAAACGTACTATCCTGTGCAGTTGAAAAATGAGTTATTAATGATATTAACACTGTATCATTATTTAATAGTATTACACGTGCAACAAAGCACATTACAAAAAGAGATCAGGTCTTTAAGAACAGAAAAGGAAATACTAAGTGCAACAGATGAAAAGGGACCTTTTAACTAAATGCTGTGGTCAGGGTTATGACGATTGTGCCAATATGTCAGGCATACACAAAGCTATTAGAACCAGAATTCAACAAAGACAAAAAATTACTTTAAGTCTACACTTGACCATGCTACATGTGGAATTCAAGAAGTCAAGTCCTTTTATGACACAGTAGAAAGGTTGTATCTTTTTGTCAGTCATAGAATTAAAAGACGGGTACTTTTGGCATCTTCTTGAACCATAGAAATGTTTGGCCCATCATGTACAGCTTCAGTGTACCACTTTCTAAAAGCCCTTCGTTGTACTTATAAGTAAAGGGAAGAAAGACAAGAAGCTATTGTCTGGAAAAAACGATCAGAGAAACATGGATTCAATTTTCAGAGAGTGCTGCAATTTGAGCTTCAGAGTTTAGCATCTCAAATTAGGCAATTGGAAGATGCAGAGCTTGATTAAGTAAGTGTGGTTGAAACGTCCCCTTTAAACAATTATATAAGACTGTGCTTAACCTGACACACACTATTTTCAGCGCAACGCAATCTGACTTTCAAAAACCCCTACAAAAGAATGGCCCTGACTAACATTAACCTATACCTTTCACAAATCACTTACCTCACCAAAAATCTTCGTTACTCGAACTACTGCAAAACAGCGAGCGCCACTACTGCCAGCTAAATAAAAGATTCAAACTACAGAAGGCACTAACTACTGATAGGCATAGTTAGGAAGTGAAAGATTTTCGTAGAGAACAAACAATGTATTTACCTTAATAGTGTTGAAAAATCATAATATACATAACAGATCATGACATCCAGTCTTACAAATTTCCAAACTCCGCCATCTCTCTCCCCACATCCACCAACTGCGCAACGCTACGCGCTGTTCACATCCAGCTGCCGCTGCCCAACGCTACAATGGCAGACAACAATGCAAACTAGCCACAGACTGCACACAGCACAGCCAGTGATTTTCACACCCAGTGATTTTCACACCCAGTGATTTTCATACAGAGCGCTATGTAACGTTGCCAATAAGAAAACATAAACAGCCTACTTACATGTCCCCCATGCTCCCCACAAAAAATTTTACAAATTGTTTTGGGCAGTGGCCAATAATGATTTGATAAAATTTTTCATAATTACAATAACAAAGAAATCAAAGGCACACACTTATTGATACAATGTTGGTCAAAAGCTAAAAATTTCTCACAGTCCATAAAGACCGTCCTGATCATTCATCACAGTAACATTGCAGTGTTTTTCTCAAAGTCTGAGCAGTAAAAGAAAATGCACATGGAAGTAGTGGATTTCCATGCAGTCTTGAAGAAGTAGTGTTGTCCTTCCAACGGAAAGACAGTGCTGACTCTTGACATGCTGACAGATAATGGGCCACAACAGAGCAAACCCACAGCAGAGTCATTCGACGTTTTGAAGAATATTGGTAGGTAGGTCATCAAAGAGCAGACCCACTGTAGTCCTGGTAGAGAGTATGGTATTGGTGAGTCATCAAAGGTGCAGACCCAGTGCAGCCCTTGTAGAGATTGTGGCATTGGTGGGCCACCAGAGGTGCAGACCCACTGTAGTCCTTGTAGAAATAATGGTATTGGTGAGTCAGCAAAGGTGTAGACCCACTGTAGTCCTTGTAGAAATAATGGCATTGGTGAGTCAGCAAAGGTGTAGACCCACTGTAGTCCTTGTAGAAATAATGGTATTGGTGGGTCATCAAAGATGCAGACCCACTGTGGTCCTTGTAGAGACGGCCAGCAGCCATCTGTTGCGACTGTATGGGACAAGATGGCCGCCGAGTAAGTGACGCCAGAAACCATTTCCAGAAAGTTAAGTGATTTAGACAGGAATATAATTTAGTTTAACGCCGACAACAAATTAAATACGTGCATTAGTGTATCGTTTAGTCTTTCCATTAAAGGTTTGACTTTTCTTTGCGTATTTTTTTAGAAAACACGAAAAGATCGTAACTTCGCGAAGTCGCGCTTAGGCTTAAATTTTGTAAACGTGTTTGTTTCTTGTTTCACGGTAATTTAACTAGTTTCTCGGTAACAAATAAGTAAACTACCGTAAATAGCGTATAACTTCATTGTTTTTATACAGATTTCAGAAAAACAGCGTAACTTTATATCAGAAACTTGCCTATATACATTTGTTTTATAGGCCTAATTCTCGTAACGTTTTTGGAGAATCAAAGTTAAAGTATCTCGTTTAATTGTCCTTTTTTTCATTCCATCGAGTGAAACATATAATAAATAGCGTATACCTTCATTGTTTTAATACAGATCTCAGAAAAACAGCGGAATTTTAAATCAGAAACTTGCTTATATACATTCGTGAATAGGCTTAATTCTTGTAACGTCTTTTTTGATTTTCGGTAATTTAACTGATTTATTCTAGCTAAAGTATTATTTTTGCCATGAGTGAGAAGTGCCTGACATGCCGTAGAATTGTTAGTTCCGGGGTTTGGTGTGATGGATGCAGTAGTTTTTTTCACTGGGGGGACTGCAGTGGCGTGGGTGTTGGGAAAGTGGATCAGGCTCATCAGTGGTTATGTAGGATTTGCAGCAGAGATAGGAAGATAGTGGAACAGGGGGGGAAATTGCTGCCCTTCAGGCTGAGCTAGATCAGGCTAGGGAAGATCTGGATAGGTTAAGGAGGGAGAAGGGCAAAGAGAGGTGGGAAGTGGCAACAGGTAGCAGAAGGAACAGGCCTACAACTAAGTCTGACAGTTTTGTGGTGAATGTCAAAAATAAGTTTGACCTGTTGCTGCAGTTAGAAACTGATGAGCCTCAAGCAGAGGTAGGTGTAGACAGGACACAACAAACTTTCAATAGGAAATTGAAAAAGAATGTAGGAAAGTCATTGAAAAGGAAGAAAGTTTTGTTGTTAGGCAGTTCTCATGCCAGAGGTGTAGGCCAACTTCTGCAGGAGGAATTAGGACCAGAATACCAAGTCACAAATTTTTTCAAACCTAGTGCTAGTCTGGATCAGGTGACAGAGGATTTAGGTTCACTCTGTAAAGGATTTACCAGGGAAGACACCGTGGTTATTGTGGGAGGGCCAGGGAACAGCATCGACAGAGATCCTGGGTACAGTATAGAGCGTGACCTGGTAAAGATTGCGTCGGCATCGAGACACACCAATGTTGAATTTGTATCTGTCCTGAGACGCCATGACCGGCCTCATTTGAACTCTTCTGTTGGGAGAGTTAATTTGGAGTTGGAACGGCTGCTTGGGTCAGGTGTGGGGGCTCATATTGGTGTGGTTCCTGTTGATGATCTCAGTAGGTGGGACTATACCAGGCACGGCCTACATCTCAACAGGAAAGGGAAGGGGAAACTGGCTGGGGTAATAGCAGGAAATTTAAGGGGGGGAGGCACTGCCATGAATGGTAAAATACCAGTGGTTACAGGTGTTGGAACAGCACCTTTTTTAGGATAGGTAAGACAGAAAGATGTCAAGTTCTAGGAGAGGTCAGGATTGAAACAAATCTTCAGTTTAGGAAAGAAATTAAACAGCACAATTCTAGCACATTGGATCACCAATCACAGCTATCAATTATAAATTTTCACCAATCACCAGAAATTTTATCTCCACCAAGTTGTATCTCAGTCCTAGGTAACTTCATTGATGAATTAAAGTCACCCAACCCAGTTGACATAATCTGCCTCTCTGAACACCGTGTGACCACTGGTATAGGAACTAGGCCTAAGCACAATGAGAAACTCAGACAGGAGAGTACTGCAAATGTTAGAATAAGGAAAGGTTCTCAGAAAAGTATAATTAAAAATAATGTAAGTATATTTCATCAAAATATTGGGAGTTTAAGGAATAAAGTAGATGAGCTTCTGGTTTGTTTAGAAGATTTAGAAGCTGAGAATGAAATAGATGTACTATGCCTGTCTGAGCATCACATTGTTACTGACATGGATAAGGTAAATGTAAGTGGATATAAGCTCTCTGCACATGTAATGAGAGAAAATATGGAGAAAGGAGGAGTTGCCATATATGTCACAAGTTATCATTGTGCAAAAAGTATAGAAACAAAAAAGTTTTGTGTAGAGAAACATATAGAAGCATGTGCCTGTGAGCTTAAATTAAATAAAGGCACATTTATAATTGTAACTATATATAGGTCCCCATCAGGAAATTTTCATCTATTTCTGAAAAATTTGGACTCCTTGTTGTGCTATCTGTCAGACAGGGGGAAGCAAATTATTATTTGTGGGGACTTCAATGTAGATTCTCTGAAAGAGGGTAATAGGAAAAATGACCTTGAAGTATTACTCGGTTCTTTCAATTTGACACCCGTTATTGATTTTCCTACTCGGGTGGTAAAGGATAGCAGCTCACTGATAGATAACTTCTTTATAGACCAAGATAAGTTTAACCAGATAAATGCTCAGCCTGTTGAGAATGGTCTTTCTGATCATGGTGCACAGTTAGTTACAATATATGACATAGCTCCATTCATCAATACTAAACAGTCCTCCAAAGTAGTACGTTCAGTCAACGATTTAACAATTGCAAATTTCAGGGAAAGCCTACAGCAGATAGACTGGGATGAGGTGTACCATGAACCTGATGCCAATATAAAATATAATTTATTTCATGACATTTTTGTAAATGCATTTGAAAACTGCTTCCCCAAGAAAATAGTTAAATATACTCGTAAGAAACCTTGTAACAAACCATGGCTTACTAAGGGTATAAAAATATCTTGTAACCGGAAAAGGGAAATGTATCTGACAGCAAGAAAGAGTAGTGACCCGGAAACTATCAAAAATTATAAAAACTACTGTGTTATATTAAGAAAAGTTATTAAAAAATCCAGGAGTATGTGTATCATGTCTGAAATCAGCAACTCTGATAATAAAATTAAAACAATTTGGAATATTATTAAAAGAGAAACAGGTCAACCAAGAGCAGAGGAAGACAGTATTACCATCAAATTGAATGAAAACTTTACGAACAAAAAGTCAGAAGTTGAAAATATTTTTAATAATCATTTTCTAAATGTTGTGGATATAGTAGGATCCAGGTGTTCATTAGAAGATGCTAGGCTGTTAATGGAAGAGGCCATACCTATGCAATTTGATACAATTGAAATCTCACCCACTTCTCCCTCTGAAATTAGGAAAATAATAAACTTGCTTAAAAGCAAAAACTCACATGGAATTGATGGCATTTCCAGCAAAATACTAAAAGCTTGTTCTCAACAGATAAGTAAGATTCTCAGCCACCTGTGTAATAGCTCTCTGGAACAGGGCATTTTCCCTGATAGACTGAAATATGCTATTGTTATACCTTTGCATAAAAAGGAGGATAGATCTGATGTCAACAATTACCGTCCAATCTCCCTTCTAACAGCTTTATCCAAAATTTTTGAGAAAGTAATGTATTCAAGAGTAGCTTCACATATCTGTAAAAATGAAGTACTAACAAAATGTCAGTTTGGTTTCCAGAAAGGTTTTTCAACAGAAAATGCCATATATGCTTTCACCAGTCAAATTTTGAATGATCTGAATAACCGAACACCACCCATTGGGATTTTTTGTGATCTCTCAAAGGCTTTTGATTGTGTAAATCATGAAATTCTGCTAGACTAGCTCAAGTATTGTGGCATGAGTGGGACAGTGCACAAATGGTTTAATTCGTACCTAACTGGAAGAGTGCAGAAAGTTGAAATAAGTAGTTCTCGTAACATGCAAAGATCAGCACATTCCTCAAACTGGGGAACTATCAAGAATGGGGTTCAACAAGGGTCAGTCTTGGGTCCTTTGTTGTTCTTATTATATATTAATGACTTGCCATTCTATATTCATGAAGAGGCAAAGTTAGTTCTCTTTGCTGATGATACAAGTATAGTAATCACGCCTGACAAACAAGAATTAACTGATGAAATTGTCAGTACTGTCTTTCAGAAAATTACTAAGTGGTTCCTTGTAAACGGACTCTCACTGAATTTTGATAAGACACAGTACATACAGTTCCGTACAGTGAATGGTATGACGCCATTAATAAATATAGACCTTAATCAGAAGCATATAGCTAAGGTAGAATATTCCAAATTTTTAGGTGTGTCCATTGATGAGAGATTAAATTGGAAGAAACACATTGATGATCTGCTGAAACGTTTGAGTTCAGCTACTTATGCAATAAGGGTCATTGCAAATTTTGGTGATAAACATCTTAGTAAATTATCTTACTACGCCTATTTTCACTCATTGCTTTCATATGGCATCATATTTTGGGGTAATTCATCATTGAGGAATAAAGTATTTATTGCACAAAAGCGTGTAATCAGAATAATAGCTGGAGTCCACCCTAGATCATCCTGCAGACATTTATTTAAGGATCTAGGGATATTCACAGTAGCTTCTCAGTATATATATTCTCTTATGAAATTTGTTATTAACAACCAAACCCAATTCAAAAGTAATAGCAGTGTGCATAACTACAATACTAGGAGAAAGGATGATCTTCACTATTCAAGATTAAATCTAACTTTGGCACAGAAAGGGGTGAATTATACTGGCACTAAAGTCTTTGGTCACTTACCAAATAGTATCAAAAGTCTGACAGATAACCAACAAGTATTTAAGAAGAAATTAAAAGAATTTCTGAATGACAACTCCTTCTACTCCATAGAGGAATTTTTAGATATAAATGAAGGAAAAAAAAAGAAAAAATATTTAAAAAAAAATAAAAAAAAATAAAGTTGTTATATTAACTTAAGTATGTTGTTAAATTAACCTAATTATGTCATGTTTTGGAAAATTTGACTCGTTCCACATCATTACGAAATATCGTATTCATGATCCATGGAACTAGTATTAATCTAATCTAATCTACTGTGCAGGTGCACAATCACCATCGAAGAGTCTTGCGGTCAATATAGCAAGTCCATAAACCACCACTTGTGTACTCACAAAGTTCTTTTCTAAATGTCCTTAGAACCAGCAATGCTGTTAACCAGTCCCTTGCTGAAGTAGTAACACACGTGCAAACACTATCAGTCCCTACTTCTCACATATTATCCATATACTATGACCAACAGAAACGTGTGCAGTGAAATGGAACTTACAAGTTAATAATATGATGAACTGGTGTCAATCACAATTTTATAACACAAGAATACAATAACAAAGGTACAAAATACATCAATAAAGAACATAACAATACAGATAACATTTGTAGTAACACAGGCTTTACAAAAGAATAGAAATAGACATATACATCAGTGTTACAGGAATTATGACATAAGTAAATATATGAAAGATCAGAATAACTTTTGAAACATCAATTTCACACATGAGCATTAAAACAGTACAGAATAAATAATGTCTAAACATCTTTACAAAGTAAATAACATATTTTCAGAAAAATTCTACAACATAACTCTTATTAGCTAAACACATAAAGACAGGAAAAAGACAAATACACAAGGATACATAAACAAATAGCGGAATAATACGAAAGGAAAGACAGGGTTCGTTTCCAGGATAACATTTGGTACTGCAGTCCAACCCAAAACTTCATTCCATAGATCTTTCGTCTTATTTCAACATTTGTTTCCACCAAAACATCCTATCCAAGCATGCTTTCTGTATTTATATGTTCACATATTTCTTACCTCATTATTTATTTTCCATTATCTTACATCATTTATTTCCAAGAAAATCCTACCTAAACTTGTTGTCTCTAAACCCTACTTTTTTGTTCATATCCTCTTTCAAAAATAGTTTTTCCCCACTGTACACTACTTTTTTGGCCAAACCATTTTCTTATAGCTTCTCAATGCATTTCTTCCAATTCGTCATAACTCATTCTCTTATATAGCCTACCCCATTTTAAGCTAACTTAAATCTACTGAGCTCAGATGCTAAACTAAGGGACAAGGCAATGCTGCAGCACAAAACAATTAACACAAACATCAATGACAAAAAATTCAAATTGGCAAAGCAATTGCAATATTACAACTAATATTACGCAATGAGCAGCAAACAAGAAAAATAAATCAGTAGTAAAACTGGCTTAACAGAGTAATGTAAAGTGAAATTTAGTAGCACTATGCCTGGCAAACAGCAGAAGCAAAAGCAATAACTTATATCTAAACATGACATAGCTCAAGCAGAAAAAATATTACACTAAAAACAACAATGCAGATAAGGGAAATGTATAATCACATCTTAATGTCTATCTAATTAAAGTGGTGCACCACAACTTATTCTACAAAATAAATTACCAAGTTCTTGAAAAGAAAATTATGAATGCAGTTCCTGTGAAGGTAAATGTCTTTTTGTGCTCCCTCATTTTATTGAAAAAAATTATTATTTACTCGATCTTAATAGTCATAATATATATAGCACTTCATGATATCCAGTATTACAAATTTCCAAACTCCGCCATCTCTCTCCCCACATCCACCAACTGCACAACGCTACGCGCTGTTCACATCCAGCTGCCGCTGCCCAACACTACAATGGCAGACAACAATGCAAACTAGCCACAGACTGCACACAGCACAGCCAGTGATTTTCACACCCAGTGATTTTCACACCCAGTGATTTTCATACAGAGCGCTATGTAATGTTGCCAATAAGAAAACATAAACAGCCTGCTTACATGGTTTCTTGCTCAGATGCAACTGATAATTTAATTTGCTATTGACACAGTTTTTAAGAAGCAACATCATTGTCTTCATCTTTCATAAAGAAATGGGATATTTCAATGGCTGCTTGTACATCATTGTAGCCAAGTAAAAGAGCAAGTTTGAGGAAATGCCTAATGCTAACCATTTCTTCAAAATTATTTCCCCCAAAATTAATAAATCCTGCTTCTAATGAAGAGATTCACAATGCAGTAGTAATTCTTCAAAATCAATATGAGGAGGATTTATCCAGTATATTCCCAGACCACAAAAGCTGTGAAAAAGAAATAGCCTCATTAACCTTGGTAGTTGATTAACAAACCTATTAGTAACCAAGAATTATATCATAGCTACAGCATTCCAGATCAGTGCACAACGTCTTACCTGTTTTTAACTTCTCCTGTTGCTGTTTTTACATCTGACTGCTTATCTTTGAAGCTCATACTCATAAAGAACTATTTGTCAGTTCTTTGACCCATGACAGAGTTGATGAACTCAGCCTCCACAGTATCGAAAGTGATCCTTTGATATCAATCAAACAACAGATAGAACTATAAGTCTTTATTTATCGGCATTAATAATTCTTGTTTAGTACTTTTAATATGGTGAACGAATGATCTATTTCTTTATATATTTTGGGACTTTAACATAACCAATTAAATATTTGTTTCTACCTACTGTAATGAAATTTATTTTAGTTAATGATACGTTATACATTTTGTGTTAGCAGATCAGGAAATTTATTTTTGCAGGTGGGCCTGTATCACATATGTTATGCCTCTGTGTTTGTAGGTTTGTCCAAGCACATTTCAACCCGTTTTTGATCTCATTCCTGTTGCTTCATAGTCAGCTATGGCAGTCTCAACATTTGCTTATAGTACCGGTATATGTTACTTTATCACAACACAGATCTTTATGACGCAAGCAGTGTTCATAAAATAAATGCAAGGCAATCATTTTAGAAAATATTGTGACTCACCAGAAAACAAATACTACATTGTGCCATTGATATGCACCCACAGAAATTTTAGACAGTCGACGCCTTTAAACTAAAATCATTTAACAAACAATATTACGTTTCCTGTCATTTTATTACAACAAATCATACCAATAATTATTCGCTCTCGAGCCATTCAATGTGTTGGCAGTGTGGAAACAGCTTATGTCCATAGCGTGTAATGTTTAGCGTAAAACGCACCGAATGTGGCCCACATGATGTATACAGTTTGGCATCTTGCTTTCTGCTTGTGATGTAGGGAGAATTCTTGATTCTTATTGATACTACTTTACGTGGAACGTTGCCGAAATATCCCAGAACTTATTTTGTGTTTCACGTGACGTAATGGCTCCTCAACAACGAGAAATAGCAGGAAGTGACGTCATAAAACTCAGCCGTGTCAGCGTTAGTAGTGTCATTAAAAATACAAGACCCTGTTTATCTGAAATTGACAATTCAAATAATAAAATAAAAGCTATTTGGAAGATGGTTAAAAGAGAGACAGGAAAAGTTACAGAAGCATAGTAGATGCAGGTTCTTTACTTGCCAAATATCTTCAATAACCAGTTTTTGATGGTATTAGATCAAATTGTTTGTAAAGCGTCTAGAGTTGAAACCATGAGTCTTATACAAAAAAAACAGAGCAGAATAAAATTAGTCAGTGCGTGCACAACCAAAGACATTGAAAAGGTAATAAGGCAAATAAAATAAAAAAATTATACTGGTGTGGAAAATATATCTATCAAAGTACTGAAGCACTGCTGCAAATTTATCTTGAAGTTGTCTGTCACACATTTAATGAGTCCATAAATCAAGATACTGTCACTAACAAACTCAAATATGCAATTGTGAAACTACTGTTCAAGAAAGATGATGAACTACCAGTCACATTCATTGTTAACAAGTCTCTCTAAAATCCTAGAGAAACCAGTGTTCAAGGGAATCATGGATTATCTTATTAAAAATAAAATCCTTAACAAAAGTCAGTTTAGGTTCCAGAAGGGTACTTCAACTGAACATGGCATTTTCTCATTTGTCAATCAACTGCTTGAATCCATAAACAATAAAATGGAACCAGTTGGAATCTTCTGTGATCTGTCTCAACCATTCGACTGTGTAAATCACAAAATTCTACTTATGAAGGCTGAACACTATGGATCAAATGATAAAGTATAGATGTGGCTTGAGACATATCTAGACGAGAGAAGGCAAAAGGTAGTATTGAACAATTCTGCAATGGTGTCAGCCTGCTCTGACTGGGGTACGGTTAAATGTGGAGTGGTGCAGGATTCAATCCTTGACCCCTTACTTTTCCTCATTGTTATCAATGACCTGCCATGCTGTATGACATAAAAAGCACACTTCACCCTGTTTGCTGATGCCACAACCATTGTTATTGGCGCAATACCTAACTGCAGTCTAGAGAACACTGTGACCACTATAAAAAGCAGGAAAATATTGAAATAAAATTTGGTAACAAAGAAATACTGAGAATAGAGTCCTCCATATTACTTCGATTCCACATAAATAACAATCTAAAATTGGTTTGCACTCCAACAAACTATGTATTCAGCAGAATTTGCCATTCTGTCCATTCTTTGTGGTTTGGAAACCATTAAAGCTGCATACCTAGGATATTTCCATTCACTTATGACATATGGCATCATATTTGGGTAACCAGTCACGAGAAAACATATTCTTTATAGCACAGAAATGAGTCATGAGAATTATGGCTAGAGTGCACCCCATATACTCTTGCAGAAACTTACTCAAACAGCTTGGGATCCTCACCATGCCATCTCAGTACATTTTATCACTGATGTGCTTTGTGGACAATAATGACACAATTCCCAACACAAACAGTGAATATCATGCTCATGATACAAGATGTAAACATGATTTTCAGAAAGATATAAAAAATCTCAGTGTGGTACAGAAAGGAGCACATTATTCAAGCATAAAAGTTCTACATCCTGACAATACACTTGCAACAAGGATCTATGGAACACGAAAATAAATAAAATAAATAAATAAGACCTAACTTGAGAGAATGCTTTTTGTATGTATTAGAATGTATTACTTACAATTTGTTTGTTTAATCATTACCACAACTATAATTTTTTAAATTCTATTTCATGTTGATCAGTCATTGGGGATATGACTAAATTTAAAAAAAGCTGAAACTTTATCTTTTGCATAGTTCTTTGTATTCTTTACAGGGATTTTTTGACAGTGTGTAACAATTAGTACAATATGTTCAATTTTATGCATTCCTATAAGAACAGACTATGTAGCGCTGGCATATCAATTGATGACACAATGCTTTTTATATGTATTAGAATGTAAGACTTATAATTTGTTTGTGTAATCATTTCAACACTCTATGTTGTTGTTTAAACACTTGAACTTCATATATCTGTTTATATATGGTTTAGTTTGTAAGCCTCATGACCACTTAGATATAGTCATTACTGTAATAATCTGACATGTTATGCATCCTTGCGATGCACTCGCAATGAAGATGAAAAATAAATAAATGAAACCTAACTTATCCCTTGTGCCGATGGCTTAAGTTATAGATTATATGGGAGGCATTCTCGAGTATTTCAGGCAAAGATATAAGGTTCATAATTACTGCTGTAGTAAAGAAATTCTCCAGACCAACAAAGGATGGCGGAATATTTTATTCACAGAACAATTATCACCAGACACAACCTAGTTGGTTAAAAGGAGTCTTTGATATGTGTTGTCGGTTTCGGCGAGTGACGAAAAAACATGCGACAAACGTCGTAAACATTATGTCCAGTCTGACACTATAGCTAAGTGAATTTCTTCAACGTAGTAGCAAAAACAGTAAGTAAAAAAAGAACCGGAAAAAATTAACAACGTCGCAGAACAAACACTTTAGGTTACCAATAATGTAATTAAAGAAAAGCTTTTAGAACGAAAAAGGAATCGAGTAGGTGCTATAATAAAAGCACGCTAAACCACTATAGCAGTAATGGAAGTTGGAACATAAAATACGAAGTGGAAATAAATGATTCCGATAAAAATGGAATTTCATGACCAACTAACGAAACAGTCAAAACTATCATACAAAAATGTAAACTAGAAATACACTTAGAGGCTCAACTACTTATCCTAAGTCTGCTACTGTTGCCAATTGCTCCCACGAGTGTCGGCAATAATATTTGCTTCCCGAATAACCATAGCTCATATTATACCGCGATATATTTCTAATAAATAGTTCCTCATACGTCGAATCATATACAGAACTAAGCCAAATAAACATCACAACGAACAAATTGATAACATTAAACCGTTGCTGTGTTGTCAGGAATTGGTAATAGCACTCATTCGTAGATAATACCAGCTGCAGTTTGCTACCAATAACTCGTAACTGAATCACAGTCCCAAAATTCGGCAAAGTCGTAAATACAAGAAGGATATTGCAGAGAGCATCATACATCAAGACATACAATACAGATCAACGAGCGCCGTAAATTCGTGCTGGCATTCGTTTCCATCGACATCTCAACGAAATTTTCACATTGCACCTAATACAGATCTCATGCTGCACTACAGGTGAGTCAGTTACCACACTTTGTTTCCTTGGCTTTAACGAGAGGACTGTTGAATTGTAACCTAACATAGGCCTCAGGCTATGCTGTAGATAAGCCTGTCACCACACAACGCTTTTAAGCTGTCATATTTATTGGCTTCGCCATTTCATAACCATACTGTTGCATTTCCAGTTAACCTTAACCTTGGGATAATCTACTATCCTGTTTGTCACAACACTGAAAGCTTTTCCGCTGTCAGATATACTGGCTTCGCCAACTCACAGTTAAACTACTACTACTAATCTAGACCTCGGGCAATGATACAGATCAGTATCTTATATGCTGTCAGATCCGTTTGCTTCGTCAACTCAGAACCAAACTGTTGCATCCCATCCTAACTAAATCTCGGACTGTGCTACAGATCAGTGCCTCACCACAGAAACCTTTTCCGCTGTCATATTCGTTGGCTTTGTCAATTCAAAACCAAATTGCTGTTTCTAACCTAAACTAGACCTCAGGTTACAGTACAGGTCAGTGTGTCATCACAGACACCTTTTCCACTGTAAGGTTCGGTGGCTTTGCCAATTCTCATCCAAATTATCACGTTTCATCCTAACCTAGAGTTCTGGCTAAACCAGCCCATTATCGTGGCATTAACCTGTACTACTGACTCACAATGAAACCACTCTCGGAAATTCGAAACATCTTCAATAATTCCAAAAAATACATCTCTCTTTTCACTCCGACTCCTTCTTGACTGGTATTCAAATGCTATCTACAAATTCACTAACACCAAAGCCAAACAGTTGCTAACATCAGCACAATACAAGAACCATTATACAGGCAGTCACTATTAGACAAAACTAGTACGGAAATGAAAATTATGGAAATAGGGTACTCACCACTACCTACCAATAGCGTATCAGTACCTCCAGAAGGTTGACGTCCACAATTTATTAACAGATCACATCCCAATACTTCAAAACCAAACATGAAACAAAATTAACAAAACGAAATTAATTGCAAAAATTAAAATAAAAAACGAAAAAAGCGTCACGATTCAAAAACAGAAACTTAACTCCATTTGTTTGGGACATACATGCTTGCCGTACCTTGCAAAAAGAGCCTCAAACAAGTACGGATGTGGCGTACTCATTTAAATATGTGTTTAGTACTCAAATTCTACTTTTCCTCGCCCAATGATACTTTTTATTGCGCTCCCCCAATACCCTTCAATTATGTTTGTATATGCCCCTGTTTTTTTGTCCCTAAATTCAAGGGAATGCTTCACAGCCAAATGCAGGAACCCAGTCTCGTCTAATTCCTTATAACTAGCCCATCCATCTGACAATATGACTGATCCATCTGCTACATAACATTTTACTAACTGAGACATAGCACAAGTTGTCATATTTGTAATTACCACAAAAATCTCATCTGGAGAATACAACTGCCGCCGGCACCCATGGTCAAAAAACGTGTTGCCCTTTCTCACCCCCCCCCTTTTTTTCAAATTGCGAATTTGTACAATAGCCCCCGGTCCACCAATTTTACCCCTTCTCGTAACAAAATCAGAACAAAACGAATACCAGCCTATAAGAGTTTCACAAAGTGTTTGTCTCATGAGCAAAAAGCTACTTAGAAGATCTTAAACAATAAAGTAAGAAAGTAATACAATACTTTTCATAGGAAACCTTGATTTCTCAAACCACGTCCCCCTAACGAACAGACCGTCACACTCGATCTTTTGCACAGCGCCACATAAACAAATCACTCATGCGTTTCTTCGAAACTTTAGAAAATGTCACGTCGTTACCACAAACACTACACTTGTAACAGCAAACAATTAAATTTTACCGTCTGGAAAAACTGATAACACTCATTCGTTCCCTCCATTCATCACTCAATTTCACAATAGTAAAATGTGAAATGTATGTTGTTCCCCGTTCCCGTGGATCACCAATTTAGTACTGGAGGGCAGCGTGGAGGCTAAAAATCGTTGAGGTAGACCAAGAGATGAATACACTAAGCAGACTCAGAAGGATGTAGGCTGCAGTAGGTACTGGGAGATGAAGAAGCTTGCACAGGATAGAGTAGCATGGAGAGCTGCATCAAACCAGTCGCAGGACTGAAGACCACAACAACAACAACACTAATACATGAAAAGCAATATCAAATCCAGTGCAAACGTTAATAAATTACTTTCTGTATAAACCAGCTATATTACGATCGATAGAATGAATGTTAAGCTACACAGGAATTCAATTCAAAATACACACCAAAACGTGACGACACAGCAGCCATTACATCATAGTCAAAGTTGATGGCTAGTATCGAACATTCCTCTAGACCCAACCTAGTTAACTGTCAATAATGAGTGAGCACTGAATCACTGAGAGTGCTGGTATTAACTTCAGTTGTACCAACAATAAAGTTTACAACTGTGTGTTTCCTGGTCTCTCCGACTGTGGTGCTTGGATTTATGTCATGTGAAATACTTTGCTCCTGAGAGTTTCTTTTTTTTTCATGCTTTTACTCTGTGAAGTTTATGTTGCTATATGTCGCCTTTTTAGATGTGAAAGGAAAGAGATCACTGTTCCTAAGTGTTGTGTTCTTGCTGTAAAATTATATCTAAATTCACCAAAACAGGTTATGGGCCCAGGTTTGAATGCTTTAAGTTGTGAGAGTTATAATATTCGTTCGGTAGACTATTTCTCTATTTACTAGGATACTCGTGAAACAGCAAGATTTGTGGTATGGTAGACACAACGCTTCAGTTGAGTGATGACAGTAATCGTGCAAACATTCGCAAGTTGTTAAGTGAAGATCAGCGGGAAACATGGAAATTACAGATCCAACTTTGTTTAAAGGAACATTCTCTTTATTCGATTATAGGTGGTACACGTCAGCGTCCGTCATTAGCGGAAGGAGACAAACTGTCTGATGCATATCGGCGTTGGCAACGAGACAATGCTCGGGAAGCTCATATCATTTAGAACTACACTTGACGAGGACTCTGCTATTCATGTAAGAAAGAAGACTGATGCAAAAGAAATTTGGGACACCCTTACGTCAGTGTATGAACAATCTTCGTTGCAGCAGGTATACACGTTGTTCGATTATTTCTTTGAAACATGTCGTCAGGTCTGTAACAAAACACACGTCGCTACTTGCAAACATTTTCCATGAGTTATGCAGTGAACTTAACAAAATTAATCCAAATGCTACTTTCCCCCTTTCGCCACTCAATCATCGCATTTTCGAAACATTAGAATCCGAATATATTTGCAGGTCGCACTGATATCGTGTTAATGAAACTGAGCATATGACAAAGTTTTTTATTGAGAATTTGCGCTCGATTGAGAATTCGCTAGCTACGCAGGCAACTGGTGCTTTCTACATAAAATCAAAATCGGACGATCAACATCAAAAACAGAAGAAATTTTCAGCAGAGGGGAGTAAGTCAAAGAAGGAAGTTGTATACATCTGTATTCCAAGATAGTTGGACATATTATCGCAACCTATCGGAAGCACATGGCCTCAGAAGAAGTAAAAGCGACGGCTAACAACAATAATAATTCGAGCTCCAATTTAAAAGTGAGCAGCAAACAAAATACTTTCCTTGCCACTGACTTGTTGTTTAATGTTAATTTTGATAGTGCAGATTCTTGGACTTCGTACTCTAGCACAACACATCATATTTCACAAAATAAATGGCATTTCACTACATTCGAAAAGTGTACTATTTCACAGTGTGTACAGACAGCTGGCAAAGTAGTTATTTTTGGACATGGGACTGGCAGTATTTATACTGAAATAATCTCAAACAAAAGGTGGACACGTGCTTTGCTTCAAAATGTCTGGTATATACCTGATGCCAGGCACCAACTTTTCTCTGTCCACCAAACTGCACAATGTGGATATAATGTGACTTATGATAACAAAGGTGTTATATAGTGAAATAGTCGGGACAGGAAGACTGGCTGATTCAGTATATATTATGACCAGGAGAGTCTGCCCTCCGGATCCAGAGGTAATGATTAACTTAGCAACTTCAGAAGAACAAGTACAATGTTGGCATGAGATACTCTGTTGTCAAGAGAAACGTCATGTACGAGATGTTCCTCTCGTTTTGGTATATCGGTTATGTGCCATGATACCATATCGTTTAGTGATTGATGTGTTCTTGGCAAATCCCACTGCAACTGTCGGTGAATTGGTCAATGCAGATGTTAATGGACCAATGTCTTTTGATTTTCAAAGATGATTATTCTCTTTTCGTTCGGATGTATTTAATGCGAAATAAATCTGAAGTGGCTGACAGTTTGAAAACACTTTTGAAGGAGCGTGAGGCCGTTGGTCATAAGGTAAAGGTATTTCAGCTGGTGGTGGAGGAGGGTTTAATTGTAACGTCGTAGCTTCAGTGCTACGAGACCGTGGTATTGAGTTTCGTCTTACTTGTCCAGACACTCCTGAGCAAAATGGTGTTGCTGAACAAGCAAATCGTCGTAGCTCGCTCAATGGTCTAGCAAGTTACCTAAATCATTTTGGGTTCATGCATGTGACAGGCATTTTTCTACTCAGTCTTACTGTTGAAGGTAAAACATCTTTCGAATTGTGCACTGGCAAAGTGTTTAACGGTTTCAGCTATTTAAGCATCTTTGGATCAAAATGCTTTGTTTATTTGCCAAAGAAATTTCATTCTAAGTTGGAATGTAATTCCATACATGAAGAAACAAGAGCAAAGTGAATCTACTGTTGATCAGATTTAGACTAATGGCCAAGAATATTTGGATGCGTTACCAAACTGATGTCCAGTTCATGAACTACGTCCCTCAGTGAAAATTAGTAACTGCAAATTAGCAAACCATCCTTACCAGTCTCAAGAAGTAAACACATTAATTTGCCTGACAAAAGCAATCCATGAAGAGCTTGCACCAACAAACTTCAATGAAGCTATGGAAAACAGTAATTCCAATAAATGGTTTAATGCAACGAAAGAAGAAATGAAGGCATTTGAAGAAAATGATATCTATGCCTTTGTGGAATTTCTCAAAGGAAAACGTGTTATCGATAATCGAAGGGCACTTTGTATTAAATATAGACCTGATGGATCGATTGATAGATACCGAGCTCTGTTGGTTGTGCGCAGTATGTTTTAATGTGTTGGACTTGATTATGATGAAACTTTTAGTCTCGTTGCTCGTTGTGTCGCTATTCATGCTGCAACAGCGATTGCAGCAGAATAAAGTTTTAAACTTGGTCAATTAGACGTTAGGACTGCATTTTTGTATGGTAACTTGAATACAGAAATATACAGGGTGGAGAAAAATTGTGTCATGAAATTTTAATCCTGGATAGCTGATGCCAGTAGGAATCAAAATTACTAATGTTGTGCAGGTCGACAACGCACCATTTTCAAACTACATAAACTTGGCACCATGCGCTCCGACTGGCAGTGTCGTTGTCCTGTTGCCGTTCGTCGGTTGAAGGGCAGCGCTATGGCTGTCGGTTCACACATACAAACGTCCTCGCCCTGTCACTGCCCCAACGGGATACGCACACGCGGCTTGGATACATCGCGATTTCCGGCAGGCAAAGCATTCATGGTCTTGTGTTGTTCAGAGCATCCGGCAACAGGGCAACCCCACGGCTAATCGGAGCGCGTGGTGCCAAGTTTCCATAGTTTAAAAATTGTGCATTGTCGACCTACGCAACATTAGTAATTTTGGTCCCTACTGGCATCAGTTATCCAGGGTTAAAATTTAGTGACACAATTTTTCTCCAATCTGCACTGGACTCAACCAAAAGGTTTCTATGACAGGTCAGGTCGTGTTTGTCACTTCAAGAAATCGTTATATGGACTTAAGCAGTCACCTCATTGCTGGAATAATGACTTTCATTCATTCACGAAAAAAATGGCTTCATTAGTTCTACAGTAGATCCTTGCATTTACATTCGACAAAGCAAAACAGAAAATTTGCTGAGTGCTACTTATGTTGGTGATGGATGTATCGCAGGAACAACTCAATGTGCAGTTAATTCATTTTTAGATATGTTAAATTCAGAATTCAAAATAACAGTGGGATCTTTACACCCATTTTTAGGCACACAAATAGAGCAACAAGAGCCTGACTTGTTTATTTCACAGTGATCTTATGTACAGCAGATTTTACATCATTGTAACATGGCTGTTTCGAAACCATTAAACACTCCCTGTGATGAGGTACAATTAGACAACAACATTCCTTCTTGTCCAGCTGTGGGATTATTAATGTACCTGGAATTCTCTGCTCATCCAACACCTACGCTGTTTCAAGTTGTTCAGCTGTTTCAGCTGTTCGAGCTGGTTAGCTCGATCTATGGCTAAACCCATTTCCTCTGATTGGAACGCTGTAAAACACATTTTCAGATATCTTCGTGGTACGTCGGACTTGGTTTCTTCTGTACTTCATCTGGCGGTATACTTTGTGCCTATGCTGATGCTGACGTTACTGTCGACACTAAAATGAGACAATCAGCAAATGGTTTTCTTTCAATGATTGGCAATATAGCTGTATCGTGGACATCTCAACTGCAGAAATCAGTTGCATTATCCACCACTGAAGCGGAGTTCGTTGCTGCAAGTGAAGGAGTCTAGGAATTAGTATGGTTTAACAGACTGCTTTTGTAGATCAGTGGAAAAGGAAACATGCCTGTATTGTTCACTGACATTGCAAGTACCATTAAATTAGTGAAAAATCCAGAGTTCCATCTCTAAGCACAGCAAAGTACGATATTATATATATATATATATATATATATATTAGTGGGAACTCTATCAGAATAGGCGTATCAATGTGGAATATATGTGTTTTGAAAATCAACTTGGTGACAGGTTTCCAAAGCCTTTAAAATCAAGCAAATTTAAAGCAATGTGTAGTAAAATAGGAATTTGTAACTAATGTGTTTTAACCTCTTATTTTTTATTTAAAAGTTGTTTGGTGCACCACAGATTGATTTTGGGAGAAATGTTAAAAAAATTAATCAGAACTGTGTGTTTCCTGTCCTCTCCTATTATGATGCTTGGTTTTGTGTTGTGTGAAATTCTTTGCTTCTAAGAGTTTCTTTTTTTTTCATTCTTTTACTCTATGAAGTTTTTGTTGCTATGTGTCATCTTTTTATATAGTAAAGTAAGAAGAAAGATTATTGTTCCAAGAACTGTTGTGCTATAGTTATAAAATTATATCCTAAGTTCACCACATCACAATACTGTCCTGAAGTACTTGATACGTCACCAGAGCTTGATATATATATGCCTTTGGTGCCTAGTTCAAATTTCTGACACTAGTTGGCACTGGTGTCAAAGCACTACAGTCGTTGGCAGTGATGGGAAGTCAAATTATTCAATATGGTGGCAGCTGTGGCAGCTAATGTATCACATAACAAGCCTTGCCCTCCTTACCACTCACATGACATGTCATACCCATAGCCTCCAATTAGCCCTCTCCCATGGCCTTCCTTTCCACTGTTCCACCAACATCAGATAGTATTAGAATGAAACACCCAATCAAATCACAACATTTCAGCGAGAATTAAAATGAAGACACAGTGTAGCCCAAGATTAGCCACTTTGGTGGTGTACAAAAGTATCCAAACAATCTGATTTTTTTGTTTAATGTTCAGAAATATTTATCTAAAAAATGTGTAAAGGATGTAACTTGCAGTATTTACACATCTAAAAATTGTCAGCAAAACACACACACACAATGTTTGTGCAGCATTGGTGGGAATTTCAAAAATATGAAACAGAGTTATGGGAAATTTAAAAAAATGCAAGATTGTGGGTGTGTCAGTGCTAGCCTAGCTGTGCTTTGTACCTGCACCCTCTGTCCCCTCCTTTCCCCATTTCCCTGTCCCCCTACCCATCCAGCAGATCAGCAGATCTCAGCGTAGTAGGTGAGGTAGTCAATAACTTGAATTGTGTAAAAATGGTACTAAGTTAGAAGATATGTGGTATTGTCACAAAAAAATGTAAGTTTCACCAGAATTGGGGTCAAGTTGAAAGATATTTGCCTCTAAGTGATATAAAATTTCATCACATTCAAATATATTTGCCACTGAATTGCATAAACTGGTGCCCCCTCACAACCCACCCAACTACCAACACACCCACACCCACACACACAGACACACACACACAGACTCAGAAACACACTTCATTATGTTATAACATTCCACTTCTGTGAATACTGTACAGCCTCACATATGTTGACATAACATAAAAAATTAAGAAAATTATTTCCACATCTGCTTCATCATCATCATCATCCTCATCTCTCTGATTTACACACCAGAATAAATTTCCTCCAAATATATCCGCCCCTGTAATGCTTACATTAATTGGGTTCAACATTATAATATACAGGGTGATCAATATTTAATGCAAATGCTTTCGCAACCTGGCAAGGCTGGCTGCAGTATTCTTGGCATGAGTGACAGTGACATTTGTAACATAAGCACTTAAACAGAAAAGTATATTACTCATTTATATTAACCAAGGAAATGTTGGAACTATCTCCCTTCACTGTTCAAACATTTCTGACAACTGTTTATGAAATTGCTTATTATACTCTGCAGTTTGTAATACTGCTAGTATGCAGCTTCAGCATATATTTAATGGCAGAAGTGGATGCCAACTCACAAGTTCCCTATGAGAAATGACAACAATTTCTAGACGAACGTTAGTTTTAAGTTCATCTAAAGTGTGTGGATTTGATATGTTGACTTTCTCTTTTAATGCCCCCCCCGGAGAAAAAAATCGTAGTGAGTTTAACTGGGGGAGCAAGGAGACCACAAGCTGTTAGTGATAATTCTGTCTTGAAACAGGTAATGAGTTTCCTGTTATGGGAAGTGGGCTACATGTGCCGTTGCAGAGTCCTACTGAAAAGTCGCAAAAGCACATTCTCTCTCAGTAAATTAGCCAAGAAAAAGGTTGTAAACTTTTCTCAACATATTTCCCGCTGTTAACCGTCTCAGCGGAAAAAATAGGGTCCGTTATTCTCTCACAGCTAATTAGTGCACCACAATCCTATTTTTTGACGCCTCTAGTAACAGTTATTTTGTGAATTAATGTATCCACTTTACCGGAACCTTGATAGTTACAAAAGAAAGTCAAGTGAGTGTCAAGTTTCCCATCATGTACCCTATTCAAAATCCATTCACAGAACAGCAACCATTTTGCAGGATCACCTGTTTCAAGTTACTTCTTCCATAATTATTTTATAAGGCTGTACTTAAGTAACTTTCTAGCTGCTCGAACAGAGGCATAAGAAATTCCCATTTGCTGAGAATGAAGTTGCACTGATTTTCTCAGAAATTTTTCTAGAGTGTGCCCAATATTATCTTGAGTTGCTTCTGTGGGTACTGCACGTTGTTTCAGTTGTCTGTATTTCCTGTCAAGAACATTTCCTGTTTCACGAAATTTATTTATCAATCGATGCAGTGTACTCCAATTAGGAAATGGAACATTGGGATATTACCCTTGAAATAATCTCTTTATGGCATGCACTGATACTGTACACATGTATCAATAATACATGAATTCTCTCTGGCGAATAAAATATAGGCAGTACAGTGGAGGAGAAATATAGTGCTCACGAGTACAACCTCCAGCTGGCTGACAGCAGGGCATAAACATGCCTGCCATGTTATTTGGTTATGGGCTGATCACCATGTATTAAGGCCCGTCCACACGCAACGATCTGTCTGCGCAAATGTCTGCGCACATCACATCTGTGCAGACAGATCGTTGCGTGTGAACAGAAGATTTGCACCAACCTGAGGTGTGTGCAAACCTGAAAGTTGGAGTTGGAGGTTTGAGCGAAACCTCTCAAATCTGTCGGTTCAAACCACATCTGCGCAGACAAGTTGGAGCGTGTGGACAGGAGATCGTCGCAAATCTGGCGCGAAACAGCTGTTTGCTCAGTCTAGTGTTTGTATTTGTGTGCACAGGGCATTAAAGTGGCTGATACTCGTCAGTGTTCTCGAGAGTTTGTAAGTGAATTCATTGAAATATACAGAAACCACCCATGTTTGTGGAAGATTAAAAGTAAAGAATATAGTGACCGAGACAAAAAGACAGCAGCATACAATGCTCTAATTGAAAAATTGCGGGCAGTTGGCGCCTCGGCAAACAGAGAAACGGTAATAAAAAAATAATTTCGTTACGAACTGGCGAAATTATTTGCGGATGGATGTCGAAACTTATAATTATCTCTTAAAGCATGTAACCTCTCATATTATGAGAAAAATACTTGTATGAGAAGGGAAATTTCTCCTCATGAACGCCTGGCAGTAACATTAAGATTCCTAGCAACAGGAAGGAGCTACAATGATTTGGAATTTTCATCTGCAATATCGAAACAAGCATTGAGTGAAATAATACCCAACACATGTGAAGCTATTTACGCTTTCCTGAAAGATGAGTTCATGAAGGCAAGTCAAGTAAATTAGTTTGTCAGCGAACTGTTTACCGAAAAGAGTTATCCAAAGTTCAGAAATCTAGAAGATCTGGTGTAGGAGTAGATCAAGTATACCAGCCAACGTTATGGTATTTTGATCTACTTGGCTTTCTTAGTGATCAAGAAACGCCAAGACCAAGCAGGAGTACAATTGAAGATGAAATTGGAGTGCCAATGTGCGAGGAAATGGAACACGAGGTTATGTAAAACAAAACAGGTTCGTCCTGCAACTCTCGCAGTAAATTTACGTGACAAAACTGCTTTCGCTTTAGCAGCCACTGTCTGCACCATTTTGACCGCTTTCTCTGTTTCCTGCGGTTGGTATGAATGTTTTTTGCAACACAAGTTGCGAACACAGACCACAACAGAACTTCCTCCATTTCTATTTTTCAAAATAACTGAATTAAATTTTGACGTTTTCGGGGAGCGTAGTCGCTTGCCACTGATATTTCTTTTCTACACCGACAGATGGCGGGCGAGTAGTAGATTGGGGTTTGTGTCGTGTGAACACACCACATTTGCAGCGATCTTTTGCATGTACAGACATCTGCGCCGATGTCTGCGCAGACAGATCGTTGCGTGTGGACCGGGCTTTACAGAGGGAATAAAGGGAATACAGTTTTCCAAGTATCTGACATTCCCAGTAGCTAACACCATTCATACCCAGTGGTTGACACACGCTGTACTGTGGGAACAAGTCTTGACTTGATAAGTCTCAACTAGCTGACTAATTGCTTTTGCTTGTTGGAACTGAACCATGCACATGTTCGAATCGACTTCTGATGCTCATAATACTTTGTTGTTCAGCATTGTAAAGTAACAGGTAAGTTGGCATCTCAAGACAGTGTGTGGAGTCACTCACTAACCTCAGTTAACCACATATGTGCTCTTCCCTGTGTGGGACGTTTGTTTGGCATTTAGCTTAGTAACTGGGGTCGCTCGCCGAGAACAGATCCGATTAATCATGTTGTTAGTGGTTATAGAAATAGTATGGTATGCATACAGCAGTTGAAGAATTATTGCTTCCCTCTTTCTTTACATGGGTTTTCGTCTTTGGAGTTGGCACATTCTATAGCGACAATATTTACTTGTAGGCAAGGGTTGCTTTCCTCTGTCTTTATGCTCGCAAGTTTGTGTCTTCATTGTCAGCACATTTCTCATTTCTGGTGACTAGATTGTCGATGGTATGGTGATGGTATTTACTTGCAGCCAAACTCAGGCATTTCGAGGAAGCGATGAGCATCTTTTTACTTGTAATTATAGGGTCTAATGGGCTGTTTTCACTCGCGAAATTCCTTTTTGTTGAGCGAAGTTTAGCTTCGATTCTTGCAGATAACTCTGCTTAGATTCCTTCAGAGACTGCTATATTTTTCTTTGGCCTCTCTCTGGATTAGCATTCCGTGTTAATAGTACAATGCTGAGTTTTTTAAGCCTACTTGTAAAAGGCAAACAGGAGTTACATTTTAATGTAGCATAGAAGTCTGAGTTCTGTATTCAATATTTACAACAATTTTTTTCTTGAATTATGTACTTTCATGTACTGGTCCATGTGTTAAAACCAGCAAACACTTTGCATTGTTTGTCTTCCCTTAAATTGCTACAGTAACTTTTTCTTAATTTCAAGATTGCTGTGCTGAGGTATGAAAATCTGTATTGTTTAGTTAAACCTGACAAGTCCTTGTAAAATCATCTGGTGTGTGTGTTTTAGATCTGAAGAGAGAGGGTGATGCCTGAGCTAGCTTACGCTGGCACCCTTGTGTTAAAGCATCATTTATTATCAAGTGTATTTCTTTTCAGCTCTTTTGTGAATTTTTGTCTGCGAAGTTGTAAAATTGTAAATACTAATTCTCTTACAGCTCATCATGTCTGCAAGTCATGAGTACAAGCTTTAAAGTTTTTGGTAATGATGTAATTTCTATGGCTGGAATTATTAATTTTTATAGTGGTTGTTATAAGGCTTCTAACTGTATCTTGTGAATTTTAAAGTACTGTTGAAGTAAATAAAAAGGATTAACAGCTTTTTTTTAAATTTTGGCTCAGAACTTCATCAGTCCCAGGTTCAAGTTCCCTACCATTTCAGGAACAAGTTTCAATTTGCCTTAACAAGTCACAATTCACTTACTTTTGTCATGATTAGAATTACTGGCATCTGCACATGCACATTGACACAATCTCCAAGCAGTTCATATTTTTATAAGAAAATAAATACATGAGCATGGGTAATGACAGCCACTATGACCATCACTGCCCCTTTCAGTAGTATCTGGGGGTAACGACAGTCATCACAATGCAGGGGCAGGGTAACAACAGTCGCCACATCAGTTGATGATCATCGCCCACCCCAACAGTAAACAGGAGTGACGGCAGTCACTCATAATTCTGCTATAACATGCAAATGTTACTTGTTTGAGCTGGTCAGAAGTAGTTGGAATTACTGCAAACTATTTGGGACTAGCTGAATGATGTGGGGCAGGCCATGTTAATATTTGTATGATTCCTTGTCCAGGGTAATGACAGCCATCCTGCAAACTGATCATCATTGTCCCCAGTGTGTAAAGTGAATATCATCATCAACACCATAGTAGTAACCATACATTTGGAGTAATGGTGGTCACCATGATTGAGATAATGAAAGTTCATTATGCTATTTCATTGCAGAGTCATGTAATTCCAACTGTGAAAACAGGAGATGATAATATTTTGACCTGTAAGATGTGATTCATACCCAAATATGGGGTCACTATAATGTTTGGATGCATTTGCAGTCGGTCTTAAACACCAGTTACTGACGAATTTAGATGTGGTAGTAAAATTGTTTACTTTGGTAATTCTTGTAGGCAAGTGCACTTTAAGGTGTAAGTTGGATCAGCAGTAGTGCTTATGCATTTTGCAATATTATAGAACAAATTTCATGTATTTTGATGAATGTATTGCCTGCTATTAATGGATGGTAACAACACTGAACTACACACATCTAATAAACCTATATTTTATATGAGTAGTGCCAATAGGTGAGCAATGTTTGTTTTAATAAGTGCTAGAGACAATTTAGACACAAAAATATTTAATTTGAAGATCAATTGTGCTTGTAATGTGTGGCACAACGATCAAACTTTGATCATCAACAAATGGTGCTTAATCCATAAATTTTATCGATAGTACTAATATGCAAACAGTGAATAATTTTAAAAATGTAGAACAATTAAACCACAACAGTAGTATCATGTTTGTTCTGTGTTCAAAATCTAATCTATTTTGAGAAATAATACAATTTTATTTTGGTGCAAAGTTTGAATTTTCATTCATGATCAGAGATGTGGAACTATACATCTACATTATGATGAGCAACTGCTTGTGTTATATGCCCAAAATTGTTACTTGTTATGATAAGTAGTGTTATTTTTGTGACAAATATTGTATTTCCGAGATATCAACTACTGATTTCTTTCTTCTTACATCATCTTCTTAGAAATTGCTTCATCTCTGTCTCGTTTCAGCACCATCTTTGGAGCATAACCAACAGGGGTTAACTTCAGTTCACAAGACTTTCTGCAAACATTACATCATTTTGACGTCACACACACTTATCGAAGACTGCAGGAACTGCTATCGCCTTTCGTTTACATTCGATGCTAGGTGGTTGGGAAACATCATGCTGGTTCCCACAGAGGCTAGTTCATGCAGGCTGTCATGTCACATCACGTCCTGTCCTGTCAAAACATTTTACAATGCATTTCTAATGGCGGCCTCCTGTCACATCACGTCACAGAACGGTCGAGGTTTCTTAGGAAGAAGGTTTTGATGATTGACATCATACATCTGTTGTTGATCACATGACACCCAAGCTCATTTCCTCCTGATATACAGCCATGTGCAAATATCTGTATTTCGTTTTGTCGTAGTTTTTATGTTGGATATCAGTCATTTATTGTTCTTTATTTGTTATAAATTGTTTAGTTTTGACATTCATTTTGTTAAAATTTATAATAAATGACGAAATATGAATTGACGCAGTGAGGCAGCAATCTAAATTGTATGACATGAGTGTCCTAAATTGTATGCACTCTACTACATTTATAAAGTGTATTTTTATACATACTGGTACTGTATTTAATATTTTATAAATAAATGGGTAAAATCAGATTGATTAGTAGATGGAATTGATTTGTGTGTTGTCAGGCATTTGTAGGATTTCATAAAGAAGTGGACTGAAACCTACAGACACTGACAGTCCTTTATTTAAATATGTGTTTGTGGCTGGATTATTTTTTCTAAGTAGCTTTCTGAATTGTGTGTTAAACAGCTTGCAAGCATCAGTGATCAATTATTTATGTGGTTTCACTCGTTAACACGAGTACAAATGAGGCACTTGAACTACACTGAAGAGCCAAAGAAATGGACACAGCTGCCTAATATCGTGTAGGACCCCCAAGTATGCAGAAGTGCCGCAACGAGATGTGGCATGAACTCGACTAATGTCTGAAGTAGTGCTGTGCATTCAGACTCACTTAAATCTCAATAACCTACCATTGTAGTAGCAGTAACCGATCTAGAAACTGCACCAGACACTTGTCTTATACAGGCAGCACTGTAGTCTGCCTGTTCACAAATCTCTGTATTTGACTACATATGCCTATAGCAGTTTCTTTGAGGCTTTAGTGTATTAAGAGCCAAATATGTGATCCAGAGAAAACTTTAAATCTTGAAGGGAAAGGTACTGAAGATATGACTATTGTACAAAAATTTGTCCTGGACTAGCCACTAAACTTAACTTTAAAAAAAACTGTCTCACGGGATGTTAGAGCAGCTCATAACACTGACAGTCCTTTATTTAATAATGAAGTACCAGATGCTTCAGCATTCTAAAGTATAAAATATAGATTTCTCTTCCTCAAGCTACTTGTATAGTGTCTAAAACTCTCATAATGACATTTTTCAGACCCCAAACTTTTTCGTGTTGTTTTGCACTTCTGTCTTCCTTCTCTAATATAGATACAATAGCTACAAGCTGCAAATCATTTGAGTCCAAAACATGTCATTTTCATACAAATGTGGACTCCAGCATCCACCTACATAACCTATCACATGATATAAACGCACTTCTTGGGTAAAAACTGTTGAAAATCAGATTTCGAAGGTCGCATTCTCATGAAAAAACAGTTGAGGGCAGCCATATGAGTTGAGATCATGTGACTTGAATTGACGTGATGTGCCATGCTGTGACATGATAATCAGTGTGAATACACCTCGACATGATGGTGTTGTGATGGGACACTGCCATGACGGCCAGTGTGAACTGGCCTTAATTACATATCATAGCTTGTGTGTTATGAAAGTATGCCGTTTCAGGGCAATGATACACTGAAGTTTTTTAATAACACATCATTCTTAGTGTGATTTGTTACAATTAAGCAACATTGATGGTTAAAGCTTTCACGAGATCTAAGTTACAGTACAGAAGACATGCACTAGGTCGTTGTCATGGGTTTGTGCGTTTGGTTATGAAGTGTAGGGTAGCCTTATAATTGGTCTGTTTCCTGCTGTATCTGATCTTTCTTTCACTTTCACGTGTCTAAAAATTTCTGGGATTACCCTATTAAGTTAATAGCAGTACGCTCAGTAATATCTGATGTTATATAAATATAGGAGTACACTCAGTAATATCTGACGTTATATAAATATAAGAGTGCTTTCTGTCACTCTTTCTCTCCCCTGGGTGTATTGTCGTTATCAGTAATGTGCAGACGAGAATAAATATTCAAAACACGTTGATCATCTGGTAAAACAAACTATCACCCAGAATAAAAAGCACAGACAAGACTAGCACATATGCGAAAGAATTAAAAGGTAACTTAGGCCCCTACAAAGTATAAAGGAAAATTTACAAGCTAGTTCTTCCAGGGCACTTCTTTGCCAAACAAAAAGTCTTCAGTTAGACACCAATACGACTTTTTTCTTCATTTTGTTACAACAAATTTCATCAACTTCTTCGAAATATCCTAAATGTTTTGGTGTTTTTAAACAGCATTTATTCATTGTACATAAGCTAAATAAGCTACTTATTTAATTCGACTGTTAGAAAGGCTAACCATACAGACTAAATCCTTAAACTAATTTTCACAGTTTCCAAAAAGAAGCTTATTTTATTGATACACGTCACTGAACTCTGTTGAATATATACATTATTGGATTTAAGCCTGGCTTCGGCTTTTTTGTACCTCTAAATCAGAAAATCGTTTGACTTTTGGGGTACAGATCTTTCAGTAACTTTTGGAGTAAATTATTGCCAAAACTTTAATTTCTCTCTTATCCACAACCCAGTACAGATGAATGCAGAACTTTACATATTTATAAACGACGTAATTTCGAGGTTAATGTTGCCTGTAGTAAAGAAAACGAGTAATTTTCACCCCTCTCTCTGCTTAAGGTGAATGTGACTCCAGTCCTCGATTGCGTTGTTACTGTTTTGGATGTTGTGTTCACCTCACATGTTGTGAATGGGATGATAACCGAAGTCAATAGACGTCATACACCATTTTTGTATTTCTGTATTCATCCTGTAAATAGTGATTAAGTACATAGTTTGTACAAATTGTATAGGATAAGTCGGATTTGATATAGTATATACAAGTTTATACATACTGTGATTTAGAAAACAATGTTTGGCATGGTACTTGATCAATGTTGATAACATAATTATGAAAACAATAAGATGATTGTATGAATAGTGCTAAGAATAATTATGTGATAAGTATAATTATATTTTCTTGCTGCTTCAAGAATGCAGAAACAGAACGGAAGCTTTGGTTGACCAAGTAATCTTTAAAGTTTCGCTTTAAAATTAGGTATGTTTTGTATCTGTTTCAGGCACAATGGCATATGGTTATACAACATAATGCCTGTATGATACACTTCTCCCCTATAAATGTTTGTACTTACTATATTGAGATGCAGGTAATGCTTCTGCCTAGTATCATGACAGTGGAAATCACTATTATGCTTGAAAACATTTACTTTTATGAAAATAAGTACTTTGTATATATATATAAACAAGGAACAGACAGTATACTGAGACTATTAAACATTAGTCTATAAGCTTCTCTGTATTTAGTATATGTTATTATTCTAACAATGTTTTTTTTAGTTTGAATGTCTTTCTGCAACATATGGAATTTCCCCCCAAGAAATATAATCCGATATATCAGTATGAAATTGATTCTGCAGTGGTACACTGTGATCACTGATGCAAGGATTTTATTTTGTGAGAGGATTCTTACAGCATATGTGAGTGTATTTAACTTGTTATTTACATTATCCAAGTGTGTCTCCCATATCTGGTTATCCTGGATATGCATATCGAAAAATTTTGTCAATTCATAGATAAGACAGTTTTTTTTAATGTTAATATCGATGTTGGTGGAGTTTCTGTGAAGTGTGGCAATTGGGAGACAAAGTTTTTTCAGAATTTATTATCAGCTTATTTGTTATGAACCATGGTGTTAAGTTTTGAATTATATCTGCAGCTGTTTTTTTGTTGGATTTCTTCAGCACATGACTTAATTACGATATCTGGTCCATCTGTAATAAGTACTGTTGGCCTCCAAGTTAATTTTTCTGCTATATCGTTAACATAAAGAATGATAAGAATGTGCTGAAGGATTGACCCTTGAGAGCTCCATATCTGATTTATTTGTGGATTACTAAAAAAATTAAAAAATTTATGCACTTTTCTGTCTTTGTATTTTATTTGAGTGATCTGCTGACGATCATGTGAGTAAGAATTGACCCATCTGTTCGGTAGGCCTTGTGTTCAATAATTACTTAACTTCTGCAATGAGATGTCATGATAAACTAGGCCGCAGGGGATTAACCAAGCAGTCTAAGGCGCTGCAGTCATGGACCATGCGGCAGGTCCCGGCTGTGTGTAAGCTTAGGGACTGATGACCTTAGCAGTTAAGTCCCATAAGATTTCACACACATTTGAACATTTGATCAACTACACTGAAAGCTTTACTAAGGTCAAAGAATCCTCCAGAAACATGTTGCTTATTATCTGCTGCAGTTAGAATTTCATCTAGGAAGGTTAAAATATCTGACTGTGTTGGGCTGTCAGTTCTGAATAAATGTTGTGAATCAGTAACTTTCGATTCTTTACTTAGGAAGGCAGTTAGTCTCCTAAGAAACAGTTATTTCAAGAATCTTGTCAAAGCCTGACAATACCTGTACAGTCCTATAGTTTTGAGCCCCACAGTTGTCTCCTTTCTTGTACAATAATGCTACTTTTGCCATTTTCAGATTTTTCAGGAATACACCAATCATGAATGATGACTTGAACATTTCTACTAATGATTCAGTGATAAATACTGAACTTGTTTTGATGATAATATCTGGTATTTCATCAGCAGTCGCTGAATACTTATTGGATAACCTTTTTATAATCATTAATAATTTCGCAAGTGTTGTAGGAGGCATGAATAGACGTCCTGTATAAATATTCCAATCTGAATGTAATGTGTTATTGCCTGTTTGTGAGCTGTAATGTTTGATAATCAGGTGTTGTGCTATATATTGAAGATTACAGTAACTGCTATGGGCTTTTGTTAGTGTTCGATGCCTGATGCATGAGACATAACATATTGGCTATTCTGAAGTTAATGGTTTTCTTGTTGTACCTTGTTTGCTATGAATGTATGTTATTTTAAGGCAATGACACACTGGAAGTTTCTAAAAGCATGCCGCTCTTGCTATGGTTTGTTATAATAAATCATATAATGAATATGTGCAGCTGAACCTTTCATAAGGTTTAAGCTATAGTATATAGGCCAACATTTCGACAATACAGTGTGGCATAATGGTAATGGGCATGGAGCTATGAAGTAAAGTAATGAAGTGACAGTTTAGCATCCTATCATGGGCAATTATTTTTTTCTCTCTTTTTTGGTCTTAGGGCTTCTACACGGATCTAGGATTTAACAGAAATATGTTCTGTAAATTTCAATGTCAAATAAGAGTGCTCTCTCTCTCTCTCTCTTTCTCTCGCTCGCTCTCTCGCTCTCTCTCTCTCTCTCTCTCTCTCTCTCTCTCTCTCCCAAGTGAGTTATGGTGGGTTGCCATCGTCAATAACATACAAATTAAACTCTCTCTTTCAGGAGAAAGTAATTTACAAATTAAGCACATAAATCCGAAATTTGAATTGATATTCGAAACACGTTGCTTGTCTGGTAAAACAAACTACCATTCAGAATAAAAAGCTGGCACATTTGCAAAATTATTGAAAGGTAGCTTAGTCTCAGCCATCTATAAGCTATAAAGGAAAATTTACAAACCAGTTCTTTCAGAATACTTCTTTTTCCAAACAAGTCCCCCCACTTAGCTGTGTTATAACATGTTTTCCTAGCACGCAGAATGCCCAGGTTCGAGTCCTGGCTGGGTTAGAGATTTTCTCCGCTCGTGGATTGGGTGTTGTGTTGTCCTCATCATCATCAACACGCAAGTTGCCCAATGTGGAGTCGCCTGACATAAGACTTGCACCCAGCAGCCGAACTTTCTTGGATGGGGCTTCCCGGTCATCAGTGCCACATGATAATTTCAGTTCATTTTTCCACACAAGAATGTAATCAATTAAATTACATCTTTGGCCACCAATATTACGTTTTTCGTCATTTTACAACAACAAACTTAACAAATACTGAAGCATATTCAAGAGATTTTTAATGTACTGTTGTTCTGAAACAAATTTATTTTTAGGACAGTATTTATAGGACCGAAGGAAAATGAAGTTCCGCTTTAGTTCATCTGATCCTCAAATAGCTGCCCACCATTTCTAATTACAGATCACCTCCTGAAAATAGTTTAAAGATTTATGTTGTTAAGATATCTGAATAAACGCTGTTGACTATAGAAGTTACTGGATTCAATGCTGGCTGTCCTCAGATTGTTTTTTCTTTGTATATCAGCAAGTTGTCTCATTTTTGGGGGTGTTGAAGAAGAACTTGGAAGAATAGCTATTACAGTTTTTCAGTAAGTTTTAAAGATTATTCATGCTAACGTTCCCGTTCTCTAGTTGAGGTGAATGTATTATTTGAAAATCGTGTTCACCTATAGTGTTGTGAACTGAACGATGAAGAGAGTCAGCTCTTTTTGTGTTCAATACAGCATGTGACATCAACAGTATTGCCAACACTACAGTCTGGATCAGACATATACGATAATTTATGATGGTGTATGAAGATATGATCTACACTTTGGATCGCACATCTATTGTACTACCTCTTGAAATGCTTACTATAGTTCAAATTTCATCTTTTTATTGTTTTAATTTTTATGATTTATATAAATTTTGACAATTTATTTCACAAATACGATTTTGAGCGCCTACATGCCAGTCTGTCCAGCTGTGGGATTCCACAATTACATAATGCTGCAGCTGCACAAGCCAAGTTAGGTTATCCCCAAGATGATCCGCTGGGGAATTCATCATATTGACTGCTTTGCATCCTGCACATGAGTGAAAATGATTACAGTTGACTTGTTGACTTAGTGAGGACAGTGAGTGATTTATAAGGTGTTAAGTGGAAACAATTATAGTTGTCCTAGTACTCCCAAGCAGGTGCATTTAAATGTAAGACGCCAATGAAAAAAAAAATACAGAGAAGTCTGAAAAACTATTCCTCGGTTTAAAGGTTGATTGTGCACTGATGATTCGCACTCTGAAAGTGCTAGATGTACAATCTGTAACGTAACTGTTGTATCTGGATTGGGATGTGTTAAAAAAAACCTGAAAGTGAAAAGCATGCAAAAAAGTAAAGGAAGTGTCATCTAAAAGCCAGATAATTTTGAACACATTTGTGAAATCAGCTACAACTGATATATCTCTAAATAATGAGGTTTGCATTGCTGAAATCAAATAGGCAGGACCGTAGCAGAACACAGTCTTTCTTTTTTTTAATGTTGTAGATGACCCAGAGGATGTAGTTAAGAGATACTTTCCTGATTCTAAAATCGCCGACGCTATACATTTGCACTGCACTAAATGTTCTCAGATCTTAAAGAATGTGATAGGCAAAAATCATAACAGGGAACTTGCAGAAAAACTGCGGCATACAAAATTCAGTGTTCTTAACGATGAGTTCACAGATGTAGAATCTGTTAAAACGTCGTCATGGTTAGATATTTAATGAGTAAATTTTGAAATCTTTGTGAAATTTTTAAGCAGGGTGAACCTAATAAGGCTAATGAAGGTGTAAAACTACAAACGTTTATTGTAATCTAATGCTTTCATTTTCTGAGTACAATGTTTCTGAAAACAATAATATAGGATTTGCTTCTGAAGTTTGTGATTCTATAATGGGGTCAAGAAACTCGGTTGCTACTCGATTAACTGAAAAATGTCCTAGACTAATTATTCTCAAAAGTATATGTCACTCGCTTTACATGTGAGCCAGTCAAGCTTGTAAATATCTTCCTAGACCAGAATGAGATTTTCACTCTGCAGCGGAGATTGCGCTGATCTTCCTAGACGTTGTGAAGAACTATCTAGGACCATTCATAACAGGCACAACTGGATGAATTTCGAGAGTTTTTAGATGTCAAAACTAGTAAGTTCTTGCATTCACCACAGACAAGATCGCTATCTATCCAGACCATTATAGTGAGAGTCTTAGAAGAATGGAACGTTTTGCATCTCTATTTTAAATTCTAAATATCTAGAGAAGAAGTTGGTTGTGGCAGAAGAAATTCACAGTTTCTTAAATGACAATTTTTCAAAATTATTTTATTTTATTTACGTTTGGTCTATATTTTATCGAAATTTAAAGATTTAAATAAGTATTTCCTGAGTGGTAAAGTTGTTATTATTGGTTTACATGAAAAGATGATAGAAGGGTGCAAGGAACCGTTGCTTTGCTACATGAACTGGCAGTATGTCGTAAGCAATAAACTGTTGACGTTGACTCCAACAGCAGGCCAAAGTTTCTTCCTGACAACCAAATACATTTAGGAGTTGAAGTTCTGAAGGCAGTTAGAAACCAGAAACATATAATGAATGGGATGCTGTGAAAAACGTTTGCCACAAATGCAGGTATTTCACATAGACGCATGCTCATAAATTAAGGGTAATGCTGATACATGGAGAAACAACGCTCTGGTGGGCGGGTTGCGGGTTTAAATCACGTCGAGGTATGACCATGCGGTGCATTTGACCTGCGGTCGTCGCACGGTGACGATTGCAGCAGTCCACATACACAGAGGTGTGTTGGTGCATGTCAGAGTACACTGCAGCGAGTAAGTGTGCAGACGTTTTCAGACGTGCTAATGGTGACTGCTTGTTGAAAATGGCTCAAAGAACACATATTGATGACGTCAAGAGGGGTAGAATACTAGAGCGAGCGGGGGCCCAGTCAGACACAGCAGGTCATAACACAGGCCCTCCGTGTGCCACTAAGTGTGATCTCAAGGTTATGGCAATGATTCCAGCAGACAGGAAACGTGTCCAGGCGCTATAGTACAGGCTGTCCACAATGTACAACACCACAAGAAGACCAATATCTCACCATCAGTACCCGCAGATGGCCACAGAGTACTGCAGGTAGCCTTGCTCGGAACCTTACCGCAGCCACTGGAACAGTTGTCTCCAGACACACAATCTACAGACGACTGAACAGACACGGTTTATTTGCCCAGCGACCTGCAAGGTGCATTCCACTGACCCCTGGTCACAGGAGATCCCGTAAAGCCTGGTGTCAAGAAGACTGTACATGGCCATTGGAGCAGTGGTCCCAGGTTATGTTCACGGGCGAGTCCAGATATAATCTGAACAGTGATTCTCGCCGGGTTTTCATCTGGCATGAACCAGGAACCAGATACCAACCCCTTAATGTCCTTGAAAGGTACCTGTATGGAGGTTGTGGTTTGATGGTGTGGGATGGGATTATGATTGGTACATGTACACCGCTGCATATCTTTAACAGAGGAGCTATAATGGGTCAGGTGTATCGGAACATAATTTTGCTCCAGTATGTCCGCCTTTTCAAGAGTGCAATGGGTCCCACCTTCCTCTTAATGGATGATAACGGATGGCCCCACCGAGCTGCCATCGTGGAAGAGTACCTTGAAACAGAAGATATCAGGTGAATGGAGTGGCCTGCCTGCACCCATCGAGCACGTCTGGGATGCTCTCAGTCAACGTCTTCAAACCCCTAGAACACTTCAGGAGCTCCGACAGGCACTGGTGCAAGAATGGGAGGCTATACTCCAGCAGCTGCTTGACCACCTGATCTAGAGTATGCCAACCCATTGTGCGGCCTGTGTACGTGTGTATGGTGATTGTGTCCCATATTGATGTCGGGGTACATGCGCAGGAAACAGTGGCGTTTTTTAGCACATGTGTTTCGGGATGGTTTTCTCAACTTATCACCAATTCCGTCGACTTACAGATCTGTGTCTTGTGTGTTCCCTATGTGCCCATGCTATTAGCGCCAGTTTTGTGTAGTGCCACGTTGTGTGACACCACATTCTGCAATTATCCTTAATTTATGAGCATGATGTAGATGGAATGTTCAGAACTGAAAAAGAGATGGAGCTTTGATGATGATTTCTGGCCATTGCTTGCAGGTTTGACGACTAAAAGGAATCTTTCAAACAACAGAAGAGAAAAAGCCTCCCTGTCTTATACCTCTTACGTCGAAATTACCAAGAATAGTCTCTCCAGATGATAAGCATCTACAACAAATCGACGATGACTGGAGGAAACTTCCTATCGTAAAAATAGACGAAAATATTAAGAACTTTTCAGAAGCGAATGTATTTTGGGGGAACATGTTCAACATAAAAACTTTATTTGGCGAAAGGGAATTCCTAGCCCCACCAGAGTTTGCACTCTCATGTTTATCCATTCTACACTCAAATGCCGACTGCAAAAGTGTTTTTGGTAAGACGAATTTCATAAAAGTGAAAAATAGGAATAGGCTCGTTACTTCCACGGTGAATGCATGTTTGCTTGCCAGTCAGTGTATGAAGGACAGCAACTCATGCCAAAATTTTGTGCCTACAAGAAATATGCTCAGTAGCATGAACAAAACACAGTTATATTCATGGATATCCACGACCAGTTCTTCTGTTCCTGACGCTCCAGGGGAGGGAAATGCTGATGATAATGATGATGATGATGACGATGATGATGCATTCCATTTTCAAGTATTCTATTAAGGTAAGGAAATAACGAAGTAATTTTTATAATCCTATTTAATTTTGTAAATTGTTTCCTAGTAAAAAAATTAAAAATCAGTAGCATTAAAATATCGATAAGTTAACGTGAAATAATCAAATATAGCTATTTTTATGTGGTACCAGTATAAATCCCTGGCCGAGGCTGGGCATGAGCTCTTCTCAATGCACTGCAACAATCATAACAACACTCTAATTCCATTTTTCTTGATGATAATCATGCAAGTTAGGGAAAGTTTAGAAAGGAATGAATTATTCTTAAAGTTTGTTGGAAGTCGCTAAGTTCTTTCATTACGAAATATTGGATGATTATAGGATAGGTAATTTGCGCTCCATTTTAGTTAGAAGCGCGTTTTTGACGGATCTCATTAGTTCTGGCGTTATATCTCTTGAAGTATTTGCTGTACAGTGATATTATGCTGCAGGTACATTCAGTGCTATATGCAGATATATGAAAAATGTGTTGCGAATAGCATTAGCAGTAAACATGTAAAAAATTAAAACGTCTTGGCAGATGCTGAAGTTTGACCCCACAAACAGTGAAAATGTAGTTCCAGCAAGAGATCAACTTTTCCCCTTCCATCATTTTGTGGGATCTGTCAGCGAGATAAAGTTTCATAAGGGTTCGAAGCTATATGTGAAGTTTGTTGGAAGTCGCTAAGTGTTATCATTTTCGAGTAATGATGAACAAAGGTGGAATATTTAAACATCATCAGCTTCAAGACAAATAGTTCCTAATTGTAATTCTTATGTTAACGAGTTAAATTTAACTCAGACTTAATGAGTAGATTATGATTTGTGAATGTAGACTTTCCTGGCATATACAGTTGATGAAAAGCTCTCGGAGTACCAACTGGGTGGCAATATTATAAAACCGTGATATACTCAACATCTGACCAATTGTCGCGATATTATGGATTCCACCCTGCTTATGTCTGCGGTTTGCTCCCCTCTACCTGGTTCCAAGGGGGCTGGGTAGATGGTGGCCGGAGGGTGGGGGGTGAAGTAGCGGTGGTTGGACAACAGGGGCGCCGTTCGCATCTTTGTCAGAGCATTCCGGCACTGACTCGCGAGGATTCCATTTCACACTCAGTTGGTATCCTTCGTCTCCGTTTACAAGATTCTCGTGAATCCGAATTTCGATGCAGTCGTTTATGACGCTGTCCCAATAACCGGTGGCTCAGCAGAGCACCTTGGTGTTTTTGAAGTAAAAGGTGTGGTCATCTTTGATGTTGTGTTCTGCTGTCGCCGATTTCCCCATCTGTCCCAGCCACACATGCCTGATACTTTCCTCGCAGCAGTTAGAAATACATCGATGCGTTTGTCCAATGTACTGTTGACGGCGTTAGAGGCGACGCTGTAAGTTCCTGCTATGTTGAGCTCAAGTGGATCTTTCGCAGAACCAAGCCATTCTTTTGGCTCTGGCGATGGTTGAAAGACGGTTTTTATACTCGATTTTTTCAGAAGGCTTTCAATTACGGCTGACATAGGTCCCAAATACGGAAGAAAGACTAGTTTTTTGTCTTCTTATCCTCCTTCCAGATTTTTCACGACCTGTCTCATCTTGAACGCCCTCCTAATCTGTGCTTTGCTGTACCCATTTTTGCAAAATAACTCCTTCAGTTCTTCTGATATACTGAATGGTTTAATGTGCCATCTGCCTCCTTCCTTATTAGTAATCCAGGAATGGGAGACAGAAACTCACCCAGTGCCTGCCTGCAATGGTCCCAAACCACAAAAACATCGTCAACATAGCGTAGAAATACTTTGGCTTTTGGCAAGCAGTTTGGAGGGCCCCCTCCTCAAAGTGTTACGTATATATAGATTTGTCATCCCTGGAACAAGAGGGGACCCCAGGGCCACTCCATCTGTCTGTTCATAAAACTCTCGAATTCACTTAAAGTTGATGGTCTTTAGTGCCTGTTCAAAGACTTTCACTATTTGAAGCTCGAAATGTTGATTCAGCATAGCAGATGCCAATGCCGCATCTGCAACCCCAAGCACAGTGACTTCTACCCTTACCCTACCCACGGGCCTCCCAAAACCATTAAGAGAAGATCACAATGCAAATAGAAGTAGGACGACATGCGCAAAATCTCAACACTTCGCCAGAAGATAATAAGTATGTCACTCGTTGAAATGTCGTGGTTTTTATAAGACTGCCACCCAGCTGGAAACCTGAGAGCTATTGACCAACTTTATTCGCCAGGAAAGTCTACATTCACATATGCGCCACCTCTGCAGGGAGGAGATGCTCAGCAGCTTCAAACAACTACAGAAAGAATGCACCAAGAAAGTCAAACTTATTAACAAGTTGGCTTTCCTTCAGTGATGCTGAGATGAGAATATCTTGCCAGGTTTGTAGAACTGCGACACCCAATGAAATAAAAAAAAGATGGATCAAGTTTTATGAACAGCAGGCATTATCATAGTGAGGGGGAACATTCACTTTCCATGGAAAGAGCTGGACAAGAATACACGTATCCTGCTGACATGCCACCTACATATGGCAAAGACATTACCAGCACATTCCAGTGACTAGATGGACTTCAGCTCTTACACCAACAACAAGATACAGAAACGACATGTTGCCACAAAACAGCTCGGTAAGTTTGACAGGCTGTTAAGAGCGTAGGCGACCAACAAAATGGCGAATAACACCAGAGCCCTTGTCCATCTGACGGATAAAGTACTGGATGCAGCTACAACTTCTGCCCTCGCACAATGCTTTAAATTTGCACCTATCTCGAGGTCGATATCGAAATGGGACATTATTAGCAGTGTGGATCAGGAATTTTGGAGCCTTCCAAAGATAGTACCAGAGGAGATCGGGAGGGAAACCTGCAGGGTCATCGACAAGATCCGATTTCCGAAAGCAAATATGACTGCAGCAGAGTGGAAGGCTATCTACGCACTGAGGGATGACGCTGACACGTTGCTTCTTCCAACAGACAAGGGAAATGCAACAATGCTGTTACTCTTGGATGGTTACCACAATCAAATCAGTTCGATACTACACGACCTGGCCTACAGGAAACTCGAGAAGGACCCAACCTCGACAATAACCAGAAAAACTGTGGCGCTGCTGGAAAACTCAGATCTTCCGAGGCAGTGAGGAAATGGCTGCATCCCAGAGCGTCAATGACACGTCGCCTATATCGAATGCACAACATACACAAAAAAGGAGGGCCCCTATGGCCAATACTAGACACCATCAATTTACACAACTATAGATTTCTCAAACATTTGGCGACACTCCTAAAACCCCTCATGGGACACTGTTGTCATCATGTGAAGAACTCGGCAGATTTCGTGAGAATACTTAAGTACATGCGATTACAAAAAGATGACCTTCTAGTGAGCTTCAATGTTACTTCACTCTTCATGAAAACACCTGCAAGGTTCCTTGGCTCTACTGAGGCAACATTTTGAGCCTCAAATAGTGAAACTCTTTTAACATGCACTAAAAACCACCTACTTTAAGTGAATTGCATACAGGAATGCACATCCATTATATCATTGAAACCACCAAGCTGACGTGACTGAAAAACAACTCAGTGTCACCACTCAAAAAAACCCTTGTTGACATATAATGGAATCCAATTTTCAATAGATATCATACACTCAGTTCTGTTCGTTCTGTTCTGACGACAAAGGCATTAAGCAGGGTGTATCAAAAAGAATCATCTAGTTTAAAAAATCATAACTATTATGTTATTTGAGATATGTGTGTGAACAACATACTGTTAGAGAGACGAAACTCTCGAGTTTTATATGGTTCCCACTAGGCAGCAGCAGTGTGCACCCTCTCCAATTCTAGAAAAAATGGTGTCAGGCCAACAGAAAGCGCTGTGTGTTCTACATTCTCGCAGTGTGGGTTAGTAATGATTGTTCAGCATGACTTTCGTACTAGGTATGGTGTGGATCCTACTACAGCACTGAGCATTAGACGATGGCATTTCGAGAAACAGGTTGTTTGTGTAAAGGCAAAACGCCAGGTCATTCCCGAGTGTCTGACACAGACGTCGAACGCATCCGCCATAGTTTCACAAGGAGTCTGCAGAAATCCATTCGCCATGCAGCTCGACATGCCCCCATGACCGTCTGGCGTGTGTTGCGTCGACGTTTACACGTGAAACCATACAAAATGCAGCTACTGCAAGCTCTTCATGGAAGTGACAAACAACAATGTGTAGATTTCTGTAATTTCGTTCTTGGCAAGATGGGGGATGACAGTTTTCTTCTACACTTAGTGTTTAGTGACGAGACAACATTTCAATTAAATGGGAAGGTGTACCGTCGTAATGTGAGAATATGGGGTACAGAACAATTACATGAGGTTGTACAGCGTGAGAGGAACTCTCCAAAATTTAATTTTTTTTGTGCTATTTCAGAAGAAAATGTGTATGGCCCAAATTTTTTTTTTTTTTTTTTTTTTTTTTTTTTTTTTTTTTTTTTTTTTTTTTTGCTGAGAACACCGTTACAGGAAGCAAAATCTCGATATGCTTGAGAACTTTTTTTTCCTCACAGATGAAGACTGATTCGAATGACTTCATTTACCGGCGGTATGGGGCGCTGGCTCACTAGCATTTGGAAGCGTGGGAATTTTTAAATAAAAGGATTATTCAACGATAGATACTGGACCAATTGATTCAGTCTTATGTTACTGGCCTTCAAGGTCACTGGACCTGGCTGTATGTGATTATTTCTTGTGGATGTTTATACGAGGGTCACTCCAAAAGAAATGCACACTATTTTTGTAAAACTACAGTTTTCATTCTGCATATGTGATAGTTTTACGGTGTATAGAAAGATACACCCTTCCCGCTTGTTTTCAAACTTAGTTCAACCTGTACCCATGAGTTGCGTCGCCATAGCATGACTTCAAGATGGCTGCTACACTTGACGTTCGTCGGAAGCAACGTGATGTCATAGAATTCCTGTGCTGTGAAAACGAGACAGTGGAAAACATCCACGAGAGGTTGAAAAGGATGTATGGAGATGCTGCTGTCGATCGCAGTGCAGTTAGTCAGTGGGCAAGCAGGTTGCGTGATGAAAGTGGGCACGGCAATATTGAGGATTGTCCTTGCAGCAGCAGGCCTCGTATTGCACTCACTCCAGACAATGTGCAGAGAGTTAACGAACTGGTGACTGCTGACAGACGCATCACAGTGAACGAATTGTCATGCTACATTCGGATAGGGGAAGGAAGTGTTTGCAGAATACTGAAAGTGTTGGCGTTAAAAAAGGCTTTCCCAGGTGGGTTCCCAGGATATTGACAGTGGCTCACAAAGAAACAAGAAAAAGGGTATGCAGCGAACTTTTGGAACAGTACAAGAATGGTGGAGATGAATTTCTTGGAAGAATTATCACAGGTGATGAAATATGGCTCCATCATTTTTCAGCAGAGACGAATAGGCAATCAATGGAGTGGCATCATGCAAATTCGCCCAAGGAAAAAAAATTCAAAACCACACCTTCTGCTCGAAAAGTTATGGTTATGGTGTTTTTCGATTCCGAAGGACTCTTGCTAGTGGACGTCATGCCAAGTGGAACCACCATAAATTCTGATGTGTATGTGATTACACTGAAGAAACTTCAAGCTCGACTGAGTCGTGTTCAACCACATAGGCAAAAGCAGGATGTTTTGCTGTTGCATGACAATTCACTGCCACATGTCAGTCAAAAAACCATAGAAGCGATCACAAAACTCGGATGGACAACACTGAAACATCCGCTTTACAGTCCTGACCTGGCTCCATATGACTATAATCTCTTTGAGAAACTGAAAGACTCTCTTCGTGAAACAAGGTTTGAAGATGATGACTCCCTTGTGCACGCTGCCAAACAGTGGCTCCGATAGGTTGGTCCAGAATTTTACCGTGCAGTTATACAGGCGCTGGTTCCAAGATGGCGTAAGGCAGTTGAGAGCGATGGAAATTATGTGGAGAAATGAAAATATTGTTCCTAAAGGATGTATCTACACACTGCAAAACTTTCAAACATCTAGAATAAAAGAGGTATTAAAAAAAAGTGTGCATTTCTTTTGGAGTGACCCTCATAAAAGACGCTGTTTATGTGCCTCCATTACCAACAACAATGAATGAAAGGCGACATCGCACAATAGCAGCTGTGGAAGTTGTAACTCAAAACACACTCGCTGTAATGTGTGAACATTTGAATACTGCACTGACATATGCCATGGATCTCAAGGCGGGCATACTGAACACCTATGAAGAAGTAAGGAAAAAAGAACTTTTTATATATGTTTGTTGGTTTTGGAATTACAGATGTGCCAAATCAGATGGTTCTTTTTGATACACCCTGTATGTCTCCAGACTAAAAGCATCTTTCTACTTCGTCCAGATTCCTATATTTTCTTCATGTAAGGAAGAAAAGTTTTGATGTGCCATGTAAGTCAGTAATCACTTACTGCAGAGACGAGTAGTTTGTCATGGTTGCATAAAGTATACGCATTTGTAGTATTGCATACATCAGTAATATCATACCATTTGCGTATTATTTACATGTATTCCACAGTAGTTTGAAGACTTTGCTTTTCAGGATAATATTCACTTGCAACAGAAAAACAGCTTTGAAGAGCTGCTGTGATGGAGTCTCAAAACAACTTTGCATGTTGATAGTTCTTTTCTCCAAATTAGATGGATACGCCATTTTTCTGGTTAAGTTACGCACCTGCTTGCACACCGGTTTATTTTGTAGTTTGCAGAGAGTTCTAAAATGTTGCCACTTTTACCTCTCACATCAGTTTTAGAATTTGTCTAGAAATTGAGAGGCAACATTTTTTGTTACATGGCTTTTATTGTAACTTAGAAACAAATTACGATTTTCATCTAAGGAATGTGTTATTTCTGTTCTAACTGCGTCATGACACAGCATCTCAAACCTACATTAACTTTAGAATTGTCTGTTTCAATTCTTAAAACTCGAAATCCTGCCTCTTCCATTGCAACAATTATCTGCAGTGGTTTTTCATATAGCTGAAACCCATTTAAATTACTGCAGAAGAAGAATGTCACGAGTAATAGGTATATAGTTGAGAACTCTTTGAAAACAAAACTTTTCATTATCCTGTGAGGGTTTATCATAAAGTTCATCTTTACCATGGTATTGGTCAAGTTGTCTATCATACATTAAGTTTGCTTGAATAGACATTTCATCAATTTCTCTTGTTCATTGGAGATGAGCTCAATATTAGTTTTCAATCTCATCTGTATGTCCTCAAGTACTTTTTCAAAGTGGTTTCAACCCTTCTAATACTGAGTATTTTTTGTTACACTGAGTACCATTGGGGTCTTTAGTGACCCCAAAGGAATTTATTTTTTATTAAGGATGGTTTTAATAATGGTAGAATAAAATCACATTCCTTATTTTTTCCACAATCTAAAACATGATGTCAGTGACATTACATTAAATTAAAATGAATATTTTTTTAAATTATTTATTTCCGTAAAATTTACAAACGAGTCTCATGAAACTACAAACATTTTTGATTAAATTCCTAATTGATATTTATGACGAATTACACTTACAGCAATAAATTGCAGAGTGGTTTTTACACACAGAACATTCACATTTTGAACATTTATCGGTGAATTTTCTATCCTCAGACCTTTTACAAAACGGACACCTTCCTCTTTTTTTTTGTCTGTACCTTTGATGGAAGTACTGGGGAAATAATTTTGTCTGGCTCTCTTCCGATGAGCTGCTTTCCTAGTTCTATGTGAAATGCCTGTCTCTTGTAGTTGGTCCTTTGTGCCCATTCTGGCGTAAGATGTAGCCATATGATAAATGCATTCAGTGCATCCTCTTTGTAGTGTAAGTTCTAACCAGCTTGTCCATGGTATCTACTCCTGATTTTGTTTTATTATAATCCTGCATCATTACTGGCTGGCATTCTTCACGATCTTCCACTTCCTTCCTTGAATGTATTGTACTGAGCAAAGTTACAACTTTTCCCTTTTTCGGACAGTATGAAACAACTGAAGCATGCTCATGGAATCTAAAAATAGATGAATATTTGGCTCGATCTTTGGTCTGAGTGAAAGCTTGAGGTAGTTCTCCTTTATTTTTTCTAATTGTTCCTAAGAGTGTGAGATTGATTTTCAGAAGTTCTCTCGCCAAAATAAGGCTAGTGAAAAAATTGTCGTGTGTTACATTTCTAAGCCTTTCGCCATATCTAAAGCAACTCCCTTGCCTTGACCAACTTCACGAGATTCATTTTCTTGTTGACCAGTGTAAACTTGGAGATTGAGAACATAAGATGTTGCACTATCACATACAACCCATAATTTCAACCCATATTTTCCTGGTTTTGAAGGAATATATTGCCGAAATGGACATCTACCACGAAATGCCACAAGTTGTTCATCAATTGTTACGTTGCTGTGAGGAACATATGCTTCTTGAAATGTGTGTATCCACATTTCAGATATTTCTCTAATGGGAGCCAGCTTGTCAGGACCACGGTTGTGACGTCTCACATCTGCGTCATTAAATCGGATGCACCTCGAAATTTGCGTAAAGCAAATGGGTCTACCATCCTCTTTGTTCCACGAATGTGTAACTGCTTCATTATGGGCCTTGTAAGCACCTGCTAGGATAAAGCACTTCAGTTCAATGGCATCTACTGGTTTCCATTTACTACCGTAAACAAGACTACCCTCTTTGTTAGTCCACTTTGGAATTACATCAACAATGTATCTTCTAAGAAACAACTGAAAAGCTGATTCTATGGAATTTACATTTTTCACTGTGAATTATGTTGGACCTGGCTTTACTCGCATTATGTTCCATCTCTCTTCTCTTTCACAAGCTCTTTTCAACTCGTGTTTGTGACACAGTTCTTCTTTGTTTTTAGACTGATACAAAATAAAAAATATAAAGGGTATATCTTGCACATTTACAAAAATACAATGTGTACTTACATATAACAGTCATAAATATGTGTTACTTCCTGTTCAGGCTGGACATCTGCGCTGTCCAAATCTTCTTCTGAACTTCCGTCTGATTAAGGAATATTCTCTTCTAAGACGTCAATTTCTCCATCGCTGCATGAGACATCAGAAACTATATCGCTGATATCACTATTTGATTCTCCAGATAGAGGATTATCCTGCAGTAATATTGCAAGCACTTCGTCTTCGAAAAGGTGACGAGACATTTTCCACTAAATGCATCACACACAATAGTAGTCTCTACTTGTATGGAACAAATAACTGTCGGCTTGTAAGTATTGGCAACAATCACACGTTACATCAAGATTTACAAGAATAAAACAAAGGAAATACAGTAACAGTTGCGAATTCAATGCAGCATTATTGGGTAATAAGACCGTAAGAGAGAAATGGGGTCGCATTTAACCCCAATGGTATTCAGTGGTTCACGCTTGATGTTCTGCAAAACCAAATATTTTCGAAAAGGTCTATTAACATATTACGAACCCATTACTTAATTCAGGAAAATTCCGATTTTTAGGAATAGGAAATAAGGTGTATTGTACAGAAAATTACGGCCTGGGGTCGTTATAGAACCCATAATATTAGGAGGGTTAAATAGCAGGTGCAAGATTTCCATTTCTCTAGCATATATATATATATCCTTTTGGTGACTTTTCCTGACAGAGAGCAGCAATCTTTAAAACTGTACTTGACACTCTTTTTTCCGAGTGGTTTTAGGTGTTCCGATAAAAATATTGCTTTCATGCTTTTTGCTTCGCTGGAACGTAATAGAGCGTTATACCTTTTGTCAAATTCCGATTTTTTAAATATTTGACATGGAGATTTGCTGTCAGTGTTCTATTTTCTTCACGCAGTCTAGCTATGATTTTGTTTCTCCTTGTAATGACTCATGAATAATACCCACATTCTTGCACAGACTTATAAGATACTCGTATGTCCACTTGAATTTCCGCCTCTACTTTATTGGAAACATGACTGGTGATCTCAGCTGCAGTTTTTATTGTCACATTATTATGTGTAGCATGGGACAAATGCCCCAGACTATTTTCGTGTGCATTGAAGGAAGCTTTAAAGTAATTTAGTTTCCTGTGTGGACTTTCAGTTTTTGTCTGCAGGGAAAATTGTTGGAATAGAATTGAGAAGTCTTCTAGATTTGGTAGAAGTACTAAAGCAGCTACCATCAAAATGCTGACTACATACTACCGATTTTTTGGAAGGCTGCCAAATACTGTTACTCTCTGGTCCCTGCCGTGATATAGCCTTCAGCCATTTTTCACACAAGTCGTTATGTGCTGGAAATTTATGGAATGAGACATGACTACTTTTGAGTCTTTATTTTTATGCAGTGGAACGCAACAGAACTTTTTTACCAGTAATCTTGTTGCTGAAGAGAAAACAACACTCACAAGATTCGTAATATACACAAGAATCGTATCCCTACAGCTTTAAACTACAGGGACTTAACATGACATCTATCGGCAAAACGTGAACTGCGACAAACGGCAATGGTGAGAAGCAAGCAGGCACAGCCCTTGATATTTATCGGAGGCAACTACACAGGACGTCATAATTTCTGCGTAGATGCACATATTTCAACGTGGCATCAAACGAAATCATATGGGCGGGTATGAATGTTATAGTGCAGATTATGGCATTAGAGCTGTGACAAGCGATAATTACAAGGAAGACCGAACCCAAATGTTGGATCCGAAAATACACAGAGGGACAAATCAGAGGCCACAATCCCATTTACAAAAGAAATCATACTCGGAGGCGAAAATGCTGGATGCGATGGCACACTAACCATCAGCTGGCACGTAAATGTCGTCTGCAGACACGCCACTCTTCCAAGATTTTAGAATCTTTTTGTATTCGGTGATATGGGCACTTGCGAATAACTAATTTTTAGTTTAACAGGTGCAACATAACATTTGGGAGCTATTTCTGGCATAAAATTCACAATTTGTACAGCGCTTGATCTCACAAAACCAAGTTTATACGACTCACTATTTTCGTTACATATATTAAGTTGATTTATTCATTCATCCAAAAATATTTTAAGATTGTGAGATACTTCATCGGTTTACACACACATACTGCTGCAGAAAATCAGTCGTAGATTGCTGTTCTTGCAATTCCAGAAGCTGCAAGTACTGCCACCAGGGAGCAGCGGTGGAAGGAAGATGGTGCAACAAAGTTGAATAGTTAGAGGCGTGACAAAAGCTGCGTTTCTGAAGTTGTGCAACTGTTAAAAGACACATACAACAGGTAAAAGGTGCAAAGGCCACCCGCCCCCCCCCCCCCCCCCACATACACACAAAAGCAAAACGCCACCGCCATCTCTAGACACACAAAGAAACCAAACACATCAACACACGCAGACAAGACTTGGGTTAAACCAAGACCCGACACTCCGAGGGCAACATACACTGAAATGGTTTTTCCACAAAAAAGCCACGAAAGCGTATCTCTATCACCATGACATCAACCACAAACACAACACTGGGTAAGACAAAACGACAATGACCAGGTCCTCAACAGAGAAAGCTCTAGGGAACCAGTAACACAAGCTGCAACAGAGTGTGCAAACCTCTCCCCAGCGGTTCCCCAACCCTCCTCCCCTCAGGTTAGCTGTAAGGCATGATGGCCCACCCCATGAACCTTGTCATAGAGATGATGAACGAGTTCGGGGAGGCCCGGAGGCAAAATACACAGATCCTCATTGTCCTTCAGGTAGCAGTCCAGCAGTCGCTCCCCTGTGTGACTTCACCAGTAGCAGAAAAACCCCATCATGGATAGATGACCAAATATCCAAGTCCTGATAACGTGCGTCTTTAACGCAGATGGTATTGTTAATTCAGTGGTCGAATTCAGAGAATTCATGAAGGAATTCTCAATCGATATATGCATGACGGCAGAAACCCACCTAAAGCTGGAAATCAAAGTGACAGTTCCCAATTACAATAGTTACCGTGTAACCAGGCCAACCCAAGGTGGAGGAGTGGCCATATATTTAAAAAAGAGGGATCCCCCAACACCAGGTATACACCTCCTACCAATAAAATCGAAGCAGTGGCAGTGGAAGTAACCTAAAAGTAGTTGCAATCTACAGACCCCCAAATGATGAGATTGATGAGGGATACATAGCAGTTTTAGGCCAAATTGAAGGCAAACTTCTAATCGGAGGTGACTTCAATGCCAAGCATCCAGTTTGGAACATTAGGATAACCTCCAGAGCAGGTGCTAAACTGTAACTAGTGTGCAACTACCAATTTGAAACATGGGGTCCAGTTGAGCCCACTCACATTTCAAAAAACAGAGGTAGGCCCAATGTATTAGTCACAGCTCTTACTAGGAGGATCACAGGGTTTGTGGCCGCGAGGACAGTCAACAGAATGTCCTCCAACCACAATCCTGTCATCTTCGAGGTTGATGTGGGAGAATGGGTAGCACTCCCGTGGTACCAGTCATCACACAAACGCACAGACTGAGAGCGATCCAACAAACTGTCACCTTGGATATCGCTCGTGTTCTGCCACCTACAGCCAAAACAGTAGAACAAGCAATACAAGACCTAACAGGCACCATCCTGCAGGTAGGAGAAGAGGCCACCCCCCCACAAAGGGGCGTCCGCCCCTGCCAATACAGATCCCGGAACATTTGTTAGCTCATATTCGACACAAAAATAGAGTAGCAAAGCAGTGGAAGGTCACAAAAGATGAGGCCACCAGGAGGCTGCTGAATCGTCCACAGAGAGAGCTGAAGGCAGGGCTCAATGAGCACAGATACCAGCAATGACAAAATCGCCTCTCAGCCATCAAAATAGACGAACACGCACTCTGGAAAGCTACCAGACAATTCACTAAAAGATGCTGCAGGATGCCGCCTTTGCACAAAGAGCAGGGGTTGGTCTACAGCCATGCTGATAAGGCCAACGCCCTTGCCCATACCTTCGAGAAGGAATTCAAGGCGGCAGAACGCCAAGACGATGAGCATGAAGAGGCAGTTCACCATCAGTTGGCTGTCTTCCTCAATGCTGATGAAGACCAAGATGATGAACTCCCACTTTTCGCCCCCAAAGATGTTCCAAAAGTAATTAAGTCCCTCCCAACAAAAAAGGCGCCAGGACACAACAGTGTCACCAATTAGTCAGTTAAAAACCTCCTGCCCTCGGCAATCACACACCTTGCGAATATCTTCAACAAGATTACTCGTTCCCAGCTTGTTGGAAACACTTGAAAGTGGTCGTGATACACACACCAGGGAAAGACCCTCAATTCCAGCAGCACTAAAGGCTGATTAGCCTCTTGACAACTCTCAGCAAGATCTATGATCGCCTCCTGCTAATCCCCATACAGGAACATATTACCAGAGAGCAACTCACATCAGATTTCCAATTTGGATTCCAGCAGAACCACTCTGCCCCACAACAGATCTTGAGAGTGGTTGAAGCAACCACAGATGACTGCAACCACAGAGGCTACTGTGTGGTAGTTCTACTATTTGTAGTCAAAGCCTTCGACTCAGTATGGCTACGCTTTCGTGGCTTTTTTGTGGAAAAACCACTTCAGTGTATGTTGCCCTCGGAGTGTCGGGTCTTGGTTTAACCCAAGTCTTGTCTGCGTGTGTTGATGTCAGCGCCGGCTTTAGGGTGGGGCGACTCGGGCGGTCGCCCAGGGCGCCACGTACTAAACGCATGTAAAAAAAAAATTACAATTTACAATCACCCATTTCGCGAAACTAAAATATTATTCAGTCTCATTCAACATACGTCGCTAATCTCACGAATGCGCGATGAATTCGGGGTAGCAGAAGAGAAATCATGCTGAATGCAATCTTCGTATTGTCTGAAACCATCCATGTTTGACGCGGGCTAGCATGGGCTCTACCAAAGCGCCTCTCTTATTTGTTTCAAGAACTGCAACAAGGAAGAGCCCATGCAGCCGCACCATCTCTCGTTTACAACAGAAACTACCGGTCGCTCCAAATAAAAGAAAATACAGACTGTGAAATATACATTACATTATGATTTAATTAATACGAATGTATTTATATCGAATATTTGTGACTTAATGACTCATGTACATTAATTATTAGATCATGCAATGCGTGCACTGCATTCATAGAGAATTCTCCCCTAACTTACTGAAATAATACAGCGCCACACAATGTTTGTTAGACTGCATATGTTGGCAGCGCTACGATTTGCAGCCGCATGTCAGTAATTGTCAGTAAGTGTCGGAGGCAGCAGTCATGTTTTCGTGGCTGAATAATTGTGAGTGAAACGAGTGTCGTGACTGTGTCAACATTTTAATTTTCTGGTAGGTGCGAAAAACATTTTTATCTTTCAGTTCAGGTTTTTTTTCTAGTTACGTCTACTGATAGGTGAATTTCTTTATTTGTTATAGATCGAATATTGTGGTCGCGAAATAGAGCAGTGTCCAAGCAATAATTTGTCAAATTATTAAATCATGCCAGAAGAGAAGGAAATGATTAAAAAAAAGCTTTCTGGTTCAGAAAAGCGGAAAAGAAAAGCTGAAAAAGAAAAAGTTCTTGAAGAAACTAAAAAGCACATGAATATTTATAAGTACCTTAAAGGAAATCCTAAGGCAAATACTTCAGATATTGAATCAAAAGTCCATGTATCAGCAAATATTTCTTCAGACTGTGAACAATTATACACAAAAAATATACAATCACCTATTGAAGGTGATCAAATTGACCAGCGCAGTACATCTTTGCATGAATCCTCTGATATTTCTCCAAGTCAAAATCAACACATGACATCTGTGGTCGATGAAAGTATCAACGTTCTTGCAATAAAAGAATACAATGTTTCTGATGTAGGTACGTGGCCAAAATTACTTAATGCTAGAGATATAGATCGCATTATAATATGTGGACCCTCACAAGTATGTCTAAATAACTTTCCAAAAGATGAAAATGGGCGTCATTTCTCTTCAACTCATTACACAAGAAAACTATCAAACGAAGAAACTATCAGACGACGGTGGCTAGTTTATTCTGTATCAAACGACAGTGTCTTTTGCTTTTGTTGTCGACTGTTTGATTTAAAGTCAACTACTAATTTGGCTACCACTGTGGGTTTCAGAAATTGGAAACATTTAAGTGAAGCTCTGAAACTGCATGAAAATAGTCCTAACCACAAAAAAGCATTTACTCAATGGACTGAAGCTGAAATCAGGTTTAAAGCTGGATTAACTATTGACAAGGAAGAACAAAAGCTAATTTCTAAAGAAAGTTTACGATGGAGCAATGTGCTTCAAAGATTGATGCACATTACTTTGTATTTGGCTGAAAATAATATGGCATTCAGAGGGTTATCAGATAAATTATTTACCCCAAATAATGGAAAATTCTTAGGTCTTGTACAGTTATTGGCAAAGTTTGATCCAATCATGGAAGAGCACGTCAGACTGGCATTGAATGGTGATTTGGCTGACCATTATTGCGGCAAAAATATACAAAATGAATTAATAGAACTCATGGCATCACACGTTATGTCGACAATCGTATCCCGCATAAAGGGTTCAAAGTATTATGCAATCATAGCTGACTGTACTCCAGATATAAGCCACAAAGAACAACTTTCGATAACTTTAAGATGCGCCGACATAACAGAGGATAGCGTAAGTGTAAAAGAACATTTCATCTCATTTCTGCAAATAGATGATACAACCGGTGAAGACCTCACAGAAAGCATTTTAAAAACATTGAGTGATTTTGACCTTAACATTAATGACTGCAGAGGACAGGGCTACGATAACGGCGCGAACATGAAGGGGAGAAATAAAGGCGTCCAGAACAGAATTAAGAAGTTAAATCCACTAGCTTTTTTTGTGCCATGTGGATGCCATATTTATAATTTGGTATTGTGTGATGCGGCAAAATCATCAGTAAAATCCGTGACACTGTTTGGAGTGTTACAAAAAATGTTTAATCTATTTGCTGGATCGGTAAATAGATGGAAAATTTTGACCAACCAATTGAAGATATACACCCTGAAAAATGTAAGTGACACACGCTGGGAAGCTCGAATTGATAGCGTCAAAGCGGTTCGTTATCACTTATGCGAAATGCATGATGCTTTGGTTTCCTTGGCCGATGCTACTGAACAAAGCGATGCTGCGGTGTCACACGAAGCGACAACACTAGGAGAACAATTAAAAGACTTCAGCTTCATTGTTTCTCTCGTGACATGGTATGATATTCTGTTTCAAATTAACGTTGTGAGTAAAGCAAGTCAGTCACCCACAATCAACTTTGTCGAGTTTATGGGAATCCTTGACAAATGTTGCTCTTATTTGGAAACATAAAGACAAACAGGTTTCGAACAAGCTATTGTAACAGCAACTGAACTGGCTTCGGATCTTGATACGCAGCCATTATTTAAACCACAAATGCGATTAAGACGTATTAAACGCAGGCCGGGTGAAGAGGCTGTTGATGATCAAATAACTGACCCAAAAAAGAAGTTTAAAGTAGAGTTTTTCAATGCACTGTTGGACACCGTGCACATATCCATGAAAGAAAGATTTGAACAGATGCAAGAATTTTCTGCGACGTGGAGTTTCTTGTTTGACATTTAAAAAAAAAAACAAAATAAAGAAGAACCAATACAATGCTGTTCTAAATTACAAGAAAAGTTAACTGTCAACATGAAGTCAGATATTAATGGAAATTTGCTGTGCGACGAAATTTTAGGCCTGCAACACTATCTCGAAGACAGCCAGGCAACGCCTATTGAAGCCTTAAACTTCACAAAAAAGCATAATCTTCAAGAGTTATATCCCAACATCTGGATAACGTTACGTATTTTGCTAACAATACCAGTGACTATCGCAAGCGGCGAACGCAGTTTTTCCAAACTGAAGTTGATAAAAACGTACTTGCGGTCTACAATGTCTCAAACAAGACTAACCAGTTTGGCCTCACTGTCCATTGAAAATGAAGTTGCAGAAAACCTGGACTTTGCTAATCTGATCAGAGACTTTGCCGACAGAAAAGCGAGAAAAGTAAAATTTTAGTCGTTTATAATTGTTTTTCATTAGGCGTAATATGTTTTGTGTTCAGATGCCCGACAGAAAATATAGGTTTATGGCTTACAGTTATATTAAATTCAATAAAAATATGGTACCCAATTCAAAATTAGTGTTTTTTCGTTATACATATTACCTCCTATATATAAAAATCAATTGTTGTGTGTTAGTCTCACCAAAACAAAGAAATAGCTTGACCAATTTGAATAATTTTTGTTTTGTTTTGTTCGCTTTAGTACAGGGGTGCTTCAGAAAAGAAAAGAAATATTTGGGATATACGAGCCTGTTTCAACCACATTTTACGCATCTTTTCTTTGTTTGGAACACGCAAAAACAATTTTCTGGAGTTGTTGTAGATGTACAGTGCAGTACTACGCAATATTTTTAGACAATTTCCCAAAACGTGAATGCCCAAACAATATATCACTGCTATACTGACTGTTACGGAGCGACAGCAGCATGCTGGACTGACGTCACAGGCTACACAAGACTCACATGGAGCGTCTTAGCGGGCTTTCAGATTATTTGGATTTCATTTCCATTTAAAAAAATAAAATACTCAAATTTACGATTGGAAAAAAACCATGTTATGATCATAAGATGACGCCATTAACCACTTAAGACGATTTCTAGAAAACAGTCAAATACCGTGTTGCAAAGCACTGCCAGGTTCGCTATTTATACAATAAAGGGCGCCAACTGGACGACTCGCCCGGGGCACCTGGATGGCTAAGGCCGGCCCTGGTTGATGTGTTTGGTTTCTTTGTGTGTCTAGAGATGGCGGTGGCGTTTTGCTTTTGTGTGTGTGTGTGTGTGTGTGAGCTCTGCGCCTTTTACCTGTTGTATGTGTCTTTTAACAGTTGCACAACTTCAGAAACGCAGCTTTTGTCACGCCTCTAACTATTCAACTTTGTTGCACCATCTTCCTTCCACCGCTGCTCCCTGGTGGCAGTACTTGCAGCTTCTGGAATTGCAAGAACAGCAATCTACGACTGATTTTCTGCAGCAGTATGTGTGTGTAAACCGATGAAGTATCTCACAATCTTAAAATATTTTTGGATGAATGAATAAATCAACTTAATATATGTAACGAAAATAGTGAGTCGTATAAACTTGGTTTTGTGAGATCAAGCGCTGTACAAATTGTGAATTTTATGCCAGAAATAGCTCCCAAATGTTATGTTGCACCTGTTAAACTAAAAATTAGTTATTCGCAAGTGCCCATATCACCGAATACAAAAAGATTCTAAAATCTTGGAAGAGTGGCGTGTCTGCAGACGACATTTACGTGCCAGCTGATGGTTAGTGTGCCATCGCATCCAGCATTTTCGCCTCCGAGTATGATTTCTTTTGTAAATGGGATTGTGGCCTCTGATTTGTCCCTCTGTGTATTTTCGGATCCAACATTTGGGTTCGGTCTTCCTTGTAATTATCGCTTGTCACAGCTCTAATGCCATAATCTGCACTATAACATTCATACCCGCCCATATGATTTCGTTTGATGCCACGTTGAAATATGTGCATCTACGCAGAAATTATGACGTCCTGTGTAGTTGCCTCCGATAAATATCAAGGGCTGTGCCTGCTTGCTTCTCACCATTGCCGTTTGTCGCAGTTCACGTTTTGCCGATAGATGTCATGTTAAGTCCCTGTAGTTTAAAGCTGTAGGGATACGATTCTTGTGTATATTACGAATCTTGTGAGTGTTGTTTTCTCTTCAGCAACAAGATTACTGCTACTCTACAAGTTATACACACAAGAGTTCCCCAGGAGCATAGTTAAGCAGATTAAAAGCTATCTCACAGATAAAACTTTCTCTGTTAAAGTAGACACAGTTACCTCCACCAAATGACGTATTCGAGCTGGGGTGCCACAGGGATTGGATCTGCGGCACGTATTGTACAACTTGTACACTGCGGACACACAAACGCCCCCCCCCCCCCTCCCGGTGCACACCGCACAGTATGCAGATGACACAGCTTTCTACACACGTAATGGGAACATGGACCTGGCCATCCTTAGGCAACAAAGGGTACACAGGCTACACAGAAACTTGGGCCCACCACTGGCACATCACCATCAACTCTGAGAAGACGCAGGCTATGCTGATCACCCGGAGGCTCGAACATCCTCAACACCACCCCTCCCCCCCCCCCCCCCCCCAACTTCAACTAAACAGAACCCAACTCCCCTGGCAAAGAACCACCAAGTATCTTCGCGTAATCTTGGACTCTCGTCTTACATGGAAACCCCAGTAACAGAGTATGCATGCCCTGTCTGGGGATACGCGGCAAAGTAGCATCTGGACAAACGGATTCGCCACCGACTGGAGAGGGCCTTCTATGAGAGTTCTTACAGATCAGGAAATGACCTCATCCGCTCCCTAGGTCAGTTTGATATGTCCCACGACTAGCACAAATGCCCAATGACGATCTTCGATGACTAAATCGAAGGCAAAATCCCTAAATTCAATCCCTAATCCTGTTCTGACCCCCATAAAATCTATCGTCTCGCCAATCTCAGGCAAGTACCAGACACACGCAGAGCATTCATCACGTTATGCACACACCCAAAAATCACAGAAATAAACACATACACAACTAAAGACATTGAGTAAAAGCCAAAAGGCTACAAACTCCCCAAAGAGGGGAAGGTAACAGATGAGAGTGAGTAGTAGAGTAGAGTGCAACTGCAATATGCAACTAGCTGTTGTGACACTTGTTTTGCGTGTGTGTGAACCTGACTCAGTTAGCTGTAGGTTACCTGTCCTTGAATGTATTGCTTTAAATGTAAACATTGGATAAGTTCTCCTTGTAAATAAATAGTCTGAGTGATAGATTGCAATAAGAAATCTCGTCAAACACCGTCTCCTCCCTTCATTCCTGAAATCGTGTTTGGTCAGTTCATTAATCTTTTGGTAATGCTGTTTTTTCCCTTTGCATATTTCGATTAGATTTTGGTGTTATTTAGCAGTGGACTGCAGAAAATACAGCCTGTAATCTTTTTTGAATGCCTTGGTACCATAGTTCCAGTCTGCAGATATTGCAGCATTCCTCGAAAGTTCATTTTGTACATAAACTCTAGTTGGTATACTTCAAATGCAAATAAAGGCTTAGCATACTATTTTGTACAAGGCGTGTTTTGTGTAGTTATAAGCTTCATCAGGTTAGCTTTACTGTATTGTCCAAAGTAGGCCTCAACATGAAGTTCACCTGCCTGTTTGACATGATATTTTTAGCCTCGTGTTGAGGCGTGAAAACAGCAGTCGTACATGGAATGTGAGAGATGCCTTAGGCATCAGTTTTGTGTGTCTGTGGACAATAACCAGTGCTGTTTTTCTGGGGGAACGCTGGGCGATGCGTACCCCTAAATTTTTTCATCAACAAAATAATTTTTTTACGATGTTGAGAACTTGGAAGAATGCCAAAGATTTATTTCATGGACATAAATTGGTTATTTCATTTTTTCTTGTTTGTAAATGCAATACGAATGATACCAGTGCAGTTTGTAGTTGGAAAAGCGATGTCATTGATTGTTTCAAGCATTTCGAAGCTGCGGCAACTGTTCTCGACAACTGAAATGCTGACAGCCAGTTCAACAAGCGAGTAGTGCCTTCGCCCACTAATAGGTAGTGCTAAACGATATGTACGCTCACGCCGAGCTACCGATAGATGTCTCTATGGTCCCGCTACATGATGATGATGATGATGATGATGATGACATCATGGCTAAAAGCAGACAGGTGGTATCCCATGCTTCAGCTATAAGTAATTTTCGCTGTGTTATATCCAATGCCGGAGTACCCTCAGACTTTTTTTTTTTAGAAAAAAAGCACTGACAATAACAATGACACTTACCGTAAACAATGCAGTTTTATGTTGCTGACACATTTTTGCAGATGTTTTAGATATGGAAATGACTGTGTGGCGTGACAAGCATCCTGAGACAACTAAGACTGGAAAATATTTAAATTGAGGGAAATTAAATTTGACATAAGGACTGGTGAAGTATTTTTGGAGACATTTTATATTTGGAATGAACATTGTAACAGTTTAGAATCAACAAAGAAAAATTTAGATGTGTAAAATAATTAAATAATAAAATAATGTATAGTACAGAAATAGACCTTTGCGTGTTTAAACTTCTCTTAACCCGGTCCTGTATTTTTGAATTTCCTACCAATGCCACATAAACATTGCACATGTGTGTATGTTGCTGACGTATTAGAGATGTAAATGTCATAACTTAAACCCTTTATGCAATTTTTTGCATAAATACTTTGGAAAATGACATAAAAAAATTCAGATACTTTTGGGCACGGCCAAGATGGCTACTGTGGGGCTACATTGTGATATCACTTTAATGCCCTTTAAAATATTATGATGTGACTGGCTATTTCATTTTTATACTACACTGATATTGGGAAGAGAGGAGAGGAAGAGGGTGGAGTGGGAGGTGATGTTTAAAGTGACTGATAAGGAGGGCATGACTTGTCATGTGATATATAAGGGGCCGTGGCTGCTGCCATCTAGGATTTTTGAATTTCCTGCCACTGCCAGCAACTGCAGGGTCATACCAGTGTCGCTGTCTAGTGGCAGAAACATGAACTGTGCAGCAAAGGCCCCAAAAATATACTACTTACTTGTTTTACGCAGTACAGTTTCTCAGTCCATGGAAGGAAGCTGTTTTAAAGCCCTTCTCAAACCTGTAAAAGATCATACCAGCCTGAGTAATTACCACATTATTGTCTTCACAAGCTGCATGGGAAAGATCTTGGGGGAGGGGTTAATGATGAACTTTTTCTTGTCTCGATGTTGGAATCCAGACAGCTCCTTAGTCTCTCTTCGTGTTGGTTCATACCATTGGCGGTACTATACAACAAGCTACCCTAGGCGACATCACTTAAAAGGGCCTCCTCTTAGGCCTCGAGGGCCTACAATTATACTTGGAAGTATAATATCCTCCAACAACTTCACATGTGGGGATTATGAAGTCATCTTCCAGCTTTTCTGCAGTTCTTCCTGAACCCACATTACTTTAAATATAGAGTCAGCAATATTGTATGAAACTTTTTATACAAGGTAATGTTTTAAGTGTGACCCCCTTTTTAATAGGTACACTACTAAATGGTATTGCACTCACAGTAGGATGTTACGTGCAATGCTACTAATTTGCAGGCAATTTTTCCATTTTTGCCTCTACGTCTAGCCTCCCAGCAACAATATTGTAGCTAACTGTTAAAAGACTAGAGAGATAGAATTACAGTACCGGTTTTAAATTTCTTACTGAAAAATTACTGTGCATTCATTTTAATTGTTCTAGAAATGCTTTTAATCTTACATAAATTAAGATGGGGTATAAAATTTTAAAGTTGTAGTGAGATTCTGTGCCCTCATATTTGATAAAAAAAATATAAAAAAATAAAAAAAGAAAAAGAAACTATGTTGATTGTCACACCTCAGGGATCTGAAAGCCCTGTCTCTCAGTGGACATTGTGTTTTAAAATGCATAAGCTACTTGACATGGCTAGGGCACAGAACACGCCTGCTCCAATTTTATAGACCTTTGCATGATCCTGCCTCAATTATGGTTGTGCAGCATAAGGGTGAGCTCGGCCATCACATCTGAAGATTCTCAGTGTCGTTCAACATAAGGGAACTGGGCTGGTCATGGGCATTTAGAACCAGCCCAATTACCAAGATATGCTCTGAGGCTTGGGAACAACCAATTAATACCAGATAATGCTTCTCATGGCACGCCAGTTTATAAGATCTATTTCCCATCGCCCATCACTCATTTACTACAATGTTTCTCAGCAGCAATTTTACACTCCTGGAAATTGAAATAAGAACACCGTGAATTCATTGTCCCAGGAAGGGGAAACTTTATTGACACATTCCTGGGATCAGATACATCACATGATCACACTGACAGAACCACAGGCACATAGACACAGGCAACAGAGCATGCACAATGTCGGCACTAGTACAGTGTATATCCACCTTTCGCAGCAATGCAGGCTGCTATTCTCCCATGGAGACGATCGTAGAGATGCTGGATGTAGTCCTGTGGAACGGCTTGCCATGCCATTTCCACCTGGCGCCTCAGTTGGACCAGCGTTCGTGCTGGACGTGCAGACCACGTGAGACGACGCTTCATCCCGTCCCAAACATGCTCAATGGGGGACAGATCCGGAGATCTTGCTGGCCAAGGTAGTTGACTTACACCTTCTAGAGCACGTTGGGTGGCACGGGATACGTGAGGACGTGCATTGTCCTGTTGGAACAGCAAGTTCCCTTGCCGGTCTAGGAATGGTAGAACGATGGGTTCGATGACGGTTTGGATGAACCGTGCACTATTCAGTGTCCCCTCGACGATCACCAGTGGTGTACGGCCAGTGTAGGAGATCGCTCCCCACACCATGATGCCGGGTGTTGGCCCTGTGTGCCTCGGTCGTATGCAGTCCTGATTGTGGCGCTCACCTGCACGGCGCCAAACACGCATACGACCAATATTGGCACCAAGGCAGAAGCGACTCTCATCGCTGAAGACGACACGTCTCCATTCGTCCCTCCATTCACGCCTGTCGCGACACCACTGGAGGCGGGCTGCACGATGTTGGGGCGTGAGCGGAAGACGGCCTAACGGTGTGCGGGACCGTAGCCCAGCTTCATGGAGACGGTTGCGAATGGTCCTCGCCGATACCCCAGGAGCAACAGTGTCCCTAATTTGCTGGGAAGTGGCGCGGTCCCCTACGGCACTGCGTAGGATCCTACGGTCTTGGCGTGCATCCGTGCGTCGCTGCGGTCCGGTCCCAGGTCGACGGGCACGTGCACCTTCCGCCGACCACTGGCGACAACATCGATGTACTGTGGAGACCTCACGCCCCACGTGTTGAGCAATTCGGCGGTACGTCCGCCCGGCCTCCCGCATGCCCACTATACGCCCTCGCTCAAAGTCCGTCAACTGCACATACGGTTCACGTCCACGCTGTCGCGGCATGGTACCAGTGTTAAAGACCGCGATGGAGCTCCGTATGCCACGGCAAACTGGCTGACACTGACGGCGGCGGTGCACGAATGCTGTGCAGCTAGCGCCATTCGACGGCCAACACCGCGGTTCCTGGTGTGTCCGCTGTGCCGTACGTGTGATCATTGCTTGTACAGCCCTCTCGCAGTGTCTGGAGCAAGTATGGTGGGTCTGACACACCGGTGTCAATGTGTTCTTTTTTCCATTTCCAGGAGTGTATAATAATTATCTGAGGGCAATCTGGCCTTTAAGTATTTGTGCAAAGAGCTAAATATTTTCTCCCAAAGTTGCACCAAATAGGCCTCCCCTTGGTTTCTTAAGAGGCTTGGGGTTATTTTAGATATGACAAATTTTGAAAAAGATAGCACAAGTCTAACATCACTTTTAAATTCTTTTTATGAATGTTTTGGACATCCATTTTGTTTTCAATGTACATTCATAGTCTAACAACAGGGTTCCTCATGACTGTTCAATGGATTTCCCAAACTGTGTCATAAAGATGTGTCATAAAGATTCGCCGTGAGAGAAGGAAGACTTTTCTCATTTGTTCCAATTCCCTCAGTACTCCCCAAGAGATTTTACAAATGTACCTGACAGAGAAAATGCTTCTTATGATTCAGGATTGCCTGATGCATCTCCCTGGCCACTGATAGAAAGTAGTATTACGATGTGTACCAGGAATTGTCAGAATCCACGAAAATGAAGCTTATCAAAGACAATTCAGCGTTGAATCTCACTGCCAGAAGTAGAACGTTTTTAGTAGGTTAGGTTAGGTTAGTGTTTTTTAACATTCCGTTGACAACGAGGTCATTAGAGACGGAGCGCAAGCTCGGGTTAGGGAAGGATGGGGAAGGAAATCGGCCGTGCCCTTTCAAAGGAACCATCCCGGCATTTGCCTGAAACGATTTAGGGAAATCACGGAAAACCTAAATCAGGATGGCTGGAGATGGGATTGAACTGTCGTCCTCCCGAATCATTTTTAGTATGAACCCTGCTCTGAACTGAGGGCCAATGACCAGCGAAGATGTATCTGGGTATGCTCTGAACAGCAGAGGGATACCAACTCGATTGCTATCTGCCATATGGGCCGACAACCAGGAGTGATGGTCTGGAATGCTATTTCTTTTCATAGCAGGGCACCCTTTGGTTGTCACCCTTGGCACCCTTACAGCACAGTGGCACGTCGAGAACATAGAAGAGAGTCACTTGACTGAAGTATTGGTATGGATGTTACCTTACCATGTAACGAAAGAAAGATGATATCATAGGTGGACATCATTTGTTAGCATTTATTGAAGGTCTTGATATGCTCAACAAAGAAGAGTAGATTACACGCAAGGCAAAAATCGTCAACTAGGGAACGATGAGGAGAACCATTATTCATACAGATTTCAAAGGAAAGAGTGAAAGTACTTTTTGGAAGATAAGGTAGCAAAATAATAATAGGAGAAACAATCAAGGGAGTAACCAGTAAAAGACATTTAATTAAAGTAAGATAAATAACACAGGTACTTATACCCCAGCAATCTGGACATTTTTGAATTAGGATTCAGTAAAGTATGAATATTCTGGGGCAGGGGCCAGGCTTCAGGATGTAACAATGAAACTGTCAGCATTCATGAAGAAAAGGTAATATAGTAGAACATGCCCCCAAATGCCTATGCGGGAATGGCTACTTGAAAAAGAAAGTACTGATAAGGAAGGGGGGGGGGGGGGAATTAGTTATGGGGAAAATTTTTGTGAGGTATGTGAATATTCACCCAGACTCTGGTAGTGATACATCCATAATATCACAGGAACAAATGTTAACTATTTGAAATAGATATGTGTGTCCAATACTTCCAATAACTGGAGTTTATATAATGTAAGCAGATAGTAAACATGAGCAAATGGGGCTACCTATAGTAATAAATACTTTTACTTTCCATTAAAAGTTGTTAATTGTGTTAAATTTAAACTTAGATGTACTTCTTGGTTTAGACTGACTACTGGACAGTAAATCATCCCAAGACTTCAATGCAAATACAGTACTGCGGAAAAGTGAAAATGCTGCCAATAGAATGTCTTTCAGAAATTAGTTAGTTGCAGTGAAACAGGAATTGCAAAAGGTGAGACATGATCATCTGTTGGCTACAGCTAATATATTAATATATATGATCAGGAAAGAATGAGTAAAAAAGTATAAAGATGAAATCGCAGGAATCTAATGTACTTACACTGAAATCTAATGCACACACAGTGTAAAGAAGTATTTTCAGACAAGCCAGTACTAACTGGTGAATACATGTGTAAATTAAAGAAAATGGATGAAGAGCCTGTGTTTCACAGATCATACCCTACACTGATTAGTCTTCAAACTTCTGTCCACACAGCGAGACAAAAGCCGATTGACAGTGGTATTACTGAATGCAGCTTATGTTTATACAACAATCCTTTGTCAGCAGTGAAAAAACCTGCAGGAAGTACTAGGTTGGTATTAGATGTGAAAATGTTAAATAAACATATTGAAACAAAGTGGGACAGGCTGAATGGACTTAATAATTGGTTACTAGCAGCAATCGCAAGAGTTCTGTGTTCCTGTTTTCATCTGCTTCCTTGACTATAGGAAAGCCTTTGACTGTGTTGTCTGGTAAAAGTTGTGGCAGGTGCTTGCAGAGTTCAATGTCCCACCCCATTTGATAGCACTGATCAAAAGTCTATACAATAATCACTTCGCAGTTGTAAAGACAAGTGCTGGCAAGTCTGATTCCTTCAGAGTATCAAAAGGTGTGAGATCAAACTTGGTGAAAGGGATTAGCAGGCTCTTTCATCATTCTGAAGCCATATAAAATAATAGGTATTTCTTATGTCAATGCAGTACTTTCTGTAGACACATCCAACAGTAAGGAAAACAGATTATATAACACAGACATGATGAAAAGATACATGACCAAATATCACGGTCACAGGGAATTTGATGACCTGCATAAATTATGTGGACTGGTGCCTGCAAGGCTCCAGGTGTCTGTTATATTTTTCCCTGTTTGAATTTCTGTGTAACAGTCTCTTCCTGTTATCCTATGCTATCATCGGTTAAACAACATTTTTCTTCGACTGTTCTACCATAACTTATCACTAAAATAAATAAATAAACAAATAAATACGTAACAACATGTATCAGGCACCTCCTTACTTGGTGTGAATGCATTTTGTGTTTATGGACTCTTAAGAGGCGTTTATGAAGTTATCTAGATGTGGAATGATTAAACCAATGGCATAAAAATATCATCTATATTAGTGATACGTTAAATGAGTGTGTGTGTGTGATTTGCTATCATAGTATATTATACTTACATAACAAGATGCTAAGTAATGTTACAGTAACAATGTAGTTGTTCCCTCTTTAAGTATGATTAACTTAATATGAGTGCATAGGATGAATACTAACCCACAAGGATTTTGACATTATTGCAGTAAGATATTGATTAAAGTTTATGTAATACTACACATGTAAGTAGTGAGCATGAGGTCTTAAAAAACAAACAAACAACAGCATATGTTTCCTAAACAAAAACATTGCATAGTACACCTTTACAAATTGAGAGTACTACAAAACCATAGAAAATGTAAATAAACAAGAAACCAGATAAGGAAGAATGGCCATCAGTTACAGATTCTAAGTGCAAGAGGCGTAAGTCTTTCAAGATTACCAGGAAAGAATATAACAGAGTAGTATGTAACATTAAATAGGGTGCTGTACCCTTCCACATAACCTTGTGTAACTTTTAGGGTAGGTGTATCAATGACAGGATACCCCACACCAAAATGGGAATTGTGAAATTTATTGGGTTGTATAGGGTCCTCCTATGAAAGGAGGTGTATTTGACAGTTCCTACAGACGCAGGAGATCATTGATTTTGATGCTTATTATAAAATTGCAAAGTAGATGAACCTACCTGGGTATTGTTTACACAGATTTAATACATGAATAATGAGGATGCAAGTGTCTGAGCTTAGTAGGGTATTCACGATGCTGAGAACAATATGGGAATAATTATAGTTTGCAAGACGATGAAAGGTGGATAGTTGTTCTAAAGTATTACTTAAACACTGTAATGCATCCTGGAGAAGTCTGGTAAAACAGCTTAAAATAATAGATATTTAAGTATCCTATGACACCTATGTCCTCCCCCCATGAACCATGGACCTTGCCGTTGGTGGGGAGGCTTGCGTGCCTCAGCGATACAGATGGCCGTACCGTAGGTGCAACCACAACGGAGGGGTATCTGTTGAGAGGCCAGACAAACATGTGGTTCCTGAAGAGGGGCAGCAGCCTCTTCAGTAGTTGCAGGGGCTATCAGTCTGGATGATTGACTGATCTGGCCTTGTAACATTAACCAAAACGGCCTTGCTGTGCTGGTACTGCGAACGGCTGAAAGCAAGGGGAAACTACAGCCGTAATTTTTCCCGAGGACATGCAGCTTTACTGTATGATTAAATGATGATGGCGTCCTCTTGGGTAAAATATTCCGGAGGTAAAATAGTCCCCCATTCGGATCTCCGGGCGGGGACTACTCAAGAGGACGTCGTTATCAGGAGAAAGAAAACTGGCATTCTACGGATCGGAGCCTGGAATGTCAGATCCCTTAATCGGGCAGGTAGGTTAGAAAATTTAAAAAGGGAAATGGATAGGTTAAAGTTAGATATAGTGGGAATTAGTGAAGTTCGGTGGCAGGAGGAGGAGGAGGAGATTACTGTTTAACGTCCCGTCGACAACGAGGTCATTAGAGACGGAGCACAAGCTCAGATTAGGGAAGGATGGGGAAGGAAATCGGCCGTGCCCTTTCTAAGGAACCATCTCGGCATTTGCCTGAAGCGATTTAGGGAAATCACGGAAAACCTAAATCAGGATGGCCGGACCCGGGATTGAACCGTCGTCCTCCCGAATGCGAGTCCAGTGTGCTAACCACTGCGCCACCTCGCTCGGTCGGTGGCAGGAGGAACAAGACTTTTGGTCAGGTGATTACAGGGTTATAAATACAAAATCAGATAGGGGTAATGCAGGAGTAGGTTTAATAATGAATAAAAAAATAGGAGTGCGGGTTAGCTACTACAAACAGCATAGTGAACGCATTATTGTGGCCAAGATAGACACAAAGCCCATGCCTACTACAGTAGTACAAGTTTATATGCCAACTAGCTCTGCAGATGATGAAGAAGTTGATGAAATGTATGACGAGATAAAAGAAATTATTCAGGTAGTGAAGGGAGACGAAAATTTAATAGTCATGGGTGACTGGAATTCGTCAGTAGGAAAAGGGAGAGAAGGAAACATTGTAGGTGAATATGGATTGGGGGGAAGAAATGAAAGAGGAAGCCGCCTTGTAGAATTTTGCACAGAGCATAACTTAATCATAGCTAACACTTGGTTCAAGAATCATGAAAGAAGGTTGTATACCTGGAAGAAACCTGGAGATACTAAAAGGTATCAAATAGATTACATAATGGTAAGACAGAGATTTAGGGACCAGGTTTTAAATTGTAAGACATTTCCAGGGGCAGATGTGGATTCTGACCACAATCTATTGGTTATGAACTGCAGATTAAAACTGAAGAAACTGCAAAAAGGCGGGAATTTAAGGAGATGGGACCTGGATAAACTGAAAGAACCAGAGGTTGTACAGAGTTTCAGGGAGAGCATAAGGGAACAATTGACAGGAATGGGGGAAAGAAATACAGTAGAAGAAGAATGGGTAGCTCTGAGGGATGAAGTAGTGAAAGCAGCAGACGATCGAGTAGGTAAAAAGACGAGGGCTAATAGAAATCCTTGGGTAACAGAAGAAATATTGAATTTAATTGATGAAAGGAGAAAATATAAAAATGCAGTAAATGAAGCAGGCAAAAAGGAATACAAACGTCTCAAAAATGAGATTGACAGGAAGTGCAAAATGGCTAAGCAGGGATGGCTAGAGGACAAATGTAAGGATGTAGAGGCTTGTCTCACTAGGGGTAAGATAGATACTGCCTACAGGAAAATTAAAGAGACCTTTGGAGAGAAGAGAACCACTTGTATGAATATCAAGAGCTCAGATGGCAACCCAGTTCTAAGCAAAGAAGGGAAGGCAGAAAGGGGGAAGGAGTATATAGAGGGTTTATACAAGGGCGATGTACTTGAGGACAATATTATGGAAATGGAAGGGGATGTAGATGAAGATGAAATGGGAGATAAGATATTGCGTGAAGAGTTTGACAGAGCACTGAAAGACCTGAGTCGAAACAAGGCCCCGGGAGTAGACAACATTCCATTAGAACTTGGGAGAGCCAGTCATGACAAAACTCTACCATCTGGTGAGCAAGATGTATGAGACAGGCGAAATACCCTCAGACTTCAAGAAGAATATAATAATTCCAATCCCAAAGAAAGCAGGTGTTGACAGATGTGAAAATTACCGAACTATCAGTTTAATAAGTCACAGCTGCAAAATACTAACACGAATTCTTTACAGACGAATGGAAAAACTGGTAGAAGCGGACCTCGGGGAAGATCAGTTTGGATTCCGTAGAAATGTTGGAACACGTGAGGCAATACTAACCTTACGACTTATCTTAGAAGAAAGATTAAGAAAAGGCAAACCTACGTTTCTAGCATTTCTAGACTTAGAGAAAGCTTTTGACAACGTTAACTGGAATACTCTCTTTCAAATTCTGAAGGTGGCAGGGGTAAAATACAGGGAGCGAAAGGCTATTTACAATTTGTACAGAAACCAGATGGCAGTTATAAGAGTCGAGGGGCATGAAAGGGAAGCAGTGGTTGGGAAAGGAGTGAGACAGGGTTGTAGCCTCTCCCCGATGTTATTCAATCTGTATATTGAGCAAGCAGTAAAGGAAACAAAAGAAAAATACGGAGTAGGTATTAAAATCCATGGAGAAGAAATAAAAACTTTGAGGTTCGCCGATGACATTGTAATTCTGTCAGAGACAGCAAAGGACTTGGAAGAGCAGTTGAACGGAATGGACAGTGTCTTGAAAGGAGGATATAAGATGAACATCAACAAAAGCAAAACGAGGATAATGGAATGTAGTCAAATTAAATCGGGTGATGCTGAGGGGATTAGATTAGGAAATGAGACACTTAAAGTAGTAAAGGAGTTTTGCTATTTGGGGAGTAAAATAACTGATGATGGTCGAAGTATAGAGGATATAAAATGTAGACTGGCAATGGCAAGGAAATCGTTTCTGAAGAAGAGAAATTTGTTAACATCGAGTATAGATTTAAGTGTCAGGTTGTCGTTTCTGAAAGTATTTGTATGGAGTGTAGCCATGTATGGAAGTGAAACATGGATGATAACCAGTTTGGACAAGAAGAGAATAGAAGCTTTCGAAATGTGGTGCTACAGAAGAATGCTGAAGATTAGATGGGTAGATCACGTAACTAATGAGGAGGTATTGAATAGGATTGGGGAGAAGAGAAGTTTGTGGCACAACTTGACTAGAAGAAGGGATCGGTTGGTAGGACATGTTTTGAGGCATCAAGGGATCACAAATTTAGCATTGGAGGGCAGTGTGGAGGGTAAAAATCGTAGAGGGAGACCAAGAGATGAATACACTAAGCAGATTCAGAAGGATGTAGGTTGCAGTAGGTACTGGGAGATGAAGAAGCTTGCACAGGATAGGGTAGCATGGAGAGCTGCATCAAACCAGTCTCAGGACTGAAGACCACAACAACAACAACATGACACCTATGTAGGTGTAGTTCGCAAATATACCTTTGTAAGTTTTGTAGTAGAGGAATTTATACCCTTTTTGGTATGCTAAGCCACATGGTTGCATCTATATAAATTTGCAGAAGAGGTTAGCTGACTGGTGTAAGGAATTTAACCTGATTTTCCTACTTTGTTTTACTAAAGAGAGGTAGAACCCAAATTAGAGGCATGGTTAATAAAGTCTGAGTTACTTTGGAAGTTTTATTTATTAACCATCAGAAATTAAAGTAACACTGAAATGGTAATGGGACAGGATAATTACTTCATGTCCAACGAGCATGATGATGAGATGAATACTCATCTTGTGCAACTGAAAAACTAAAAAAAAACTAAACTCCATCTAAACAGGCCGCCGTTTCATCCTCAGTCGACAGGAGCCACTTATGCGGATACGGAGGGGTATGTGGTCAGCACACCACTCTCCCATCCGTGTGTCAGTTTATGAGACCAGAGCCACTACTTCCCAATCAAGTAGCTCCTCAGTTTGCTTCAGAAGGGCTAAGAGCACCCCACTTGCCAACAGGACTCAGCAGATCGGATGGTCACCAATACAAGTGCTAGTCCAGCCCAACAGTGCTTAACTTTGGTGACTGACGGGAACCGGAGTTACCATTGCGGCAAGGCCATTGGCCTTGTGCAACTGAAGAACTGATAATAAAAACTACAGGTGTACTGGTTAGCCAGTCCTCTACGTGGCTTGTCTATGCGTATAAAGAAATAGTAGATAATCTCTACAATTTATGACTACATCTTATTTTGAGAACTCAAATGCATATCAAATGAGAAATAACCATGCAGAGATGTTTATGTAACAACCAGGTAGAGAGGTTTATGTAACATGACAAAAATAATTCTTGGTCAGTTAAATGGCAATTTTCAGTCATTAATGGTGCTTTGTGGGTAATCCATATGCAAGGAATAAGAAATTAAATGACTATCTAATGATTCAAAATTTTAAACCTGAAAAATATGAAATAATACTTAGTGCAAATGGCATATGTTAACCTAAAGTTTGGAAGATTATAATTTTACAAGGACTCCCCTCCCCCGCCCAACGAAGGTCCAGTCCATCACAAAATTGAAACAACAGTGAAAATCCAATGAAGCATTACACAGACATGTGCACAGGGCCTCTAGTATGTCTATTGATCTCATCATGTTACAGTTGTCAGTTCTGAAAGCACTGTGAGCATGTAAACATGCCTAAACAATAAGAGTACCCTGCCAAGAGTGAAGTGCATGCTGTCACGCAATTTTGTCATCATGAGGAGTGCAATGCAGCCAAAATTCAACAAAGAATGAGTAATGTGTACAGTGAAACTTTTATGAGTGACAGTAAAGTGTAGCAATGGTGCAAAAACTTTGAAGCTGGACATACAGACATCTATGCTGTAGGCAGTCAGGGAAGGAAGTGAGTATCAACAGTTGATCAAGTTCAGCGAGTGGCTCAAGCAACTCGAGAAACTCATTGACTCACAGTTTCTGTGTTGAGTGATGTTTTTTCCAAAATTTCAATGTCAGCTCTCTCTACTCATGAGTGAGAGACTTCAGTGCTGCAAACTTGATGCGAACGGGTCTCTAGGATGCTTTTTGACCATCATAAAACAGCCTTAATGTTTCTCCAGTGCTATCATGATCAAAGGGAAGATTTTTTGTACAAAATTGTTACAGGGAGAGAGACTTGGGTTCATTTCAAAAATGAAGGTACAAAAGAGTAATCCAAATAGTGAATGCCATCTCATTCACTGAGTAAACCAAAGGAGTACAAGTGAACTTTTTCCATCCGAAGTGTATGGTTATTGTGATCTGGGATCCAAAAAATGAGTTTTGTTGGTGGCATGACCATCACTGCAGTCTCATACAGGGCGAATCTTCAAGGTCTACGAAAGGCATCTAAGAACAAGGAAAGAGGAATATTGTCATCAGGCATTGTCCTTCTTCATGAAAATACTCAGTTGCACACTGTAGGTGCAACAAAGAAGCCCCTGCAGCATTTTCAATAGGAAGTGTTTGATCACCCACCATACAGCCCAGATTTGGCTACATGCACCATGCATGTGTTTGACTAGCAGTCATTCTCCGCCAGGTGGATGGCCACCCCTCATTACATACGTCCAATGTCGTAGGCCGGGCAGACTAGTAAAATATGATAGGCGGCAGACTTTGGCACAACTAACATCAGACTTTGATTCTGGGCAGAGTACATGTATGTCTCAACAAATGGGGCACCAAACACTCCCAATGATGGGCCTCTGCAGCCGACGACTGGGCCTCCACGGTCGACGACCCTTGCTTGTGCCAATGTTAACACTACAACATTGATATCTACGACTGAAAAGGGCACGTGACCATTAGCACTGGATACTGGCACAGTAGCAAAGCAATGTATGGTCTAATGATTCCCAATATCTTCTTCATCATGCTGATGAGAAGGCATGAATATGTCAACTTCCAGGGGAACAGCTCCTTAACACTTGTACGACAGGGTGGAGACAAGCTGGCGGCAGCTCCATTGTGCTCTGAGGAACTTTTACATGAGTATCCATGGGTCCCGTGGAGCTCATGCAAGGCGGACCACATTCACCCCTCGATGTGAATCATATTTCCTGATGGCAATGGCATTTTTCAATAAGATAATGTAGTATGTCACAAGACCATGTATGCGATGGAGTGGTTCAAGCAACACAATGGCGAATTCCAATTAATGTACAGGCCCCCAAACTCGCAAGACCTGAACCCGATTGAACACATCAAGGATGTGATTGACCATGGTGTCAAAGCTCATTGCCTCCCTCCCTGGAATGTACAGGAATTAAGTGACTTGTGTGTGCAGTTATAGCGTCGGCTCCCTCCAGTGACCTGCCAAGGCTTCATTGGTTCCGTGCCACAATGTGTCACCACTGTTATCCGTGACAAAAGTGGACATACCGGCTATTAGGTGGCTGTATATTCACCACTAACTGATCATTTGATGGCAGAGTTAGAGGAGCAATGTCTCTGCTTAAGAATTTGTGTGGAACTCAAGAAATCCTTTACAGAGACACACCAAATGAGCAGGAAGTCCTCGGTGATGAGTGCTTAACCTGTACTTGGTGTTACTAATGGTTCACATGGTTTAAGAATGGCTGGGCTTAAGTTATAGATGACCATCATTTGGGACGTTGTTCGACGTCTACCGACAACGTCAATGAAATTGTGCACGACAATTGAAGACTGACTGTGAGAGAGATTGCAGAAGAATATAACATTTCAGTTGGACCATGCCAGGATATTCTGACACAGCATCTTGGCACGCATTGTGTTGCCACCATGTTCGTCCCATGGCTCAAGAGTCAATACCAGAAGACGTTCACCCCACTACCTGTGTAGAGCTTTTGGATCAAGCAAATGAGCACAAAATGTAACTGGTGATGAGATATGGGTCTATGGTTATGATATTGAGACCAAGGTTCAATCTTCACAATGGGCTGGAAAAGGTTCTCCAAGACCAAAGAAAGCTTGTCAGTTCAGGTAAAATGTCAAAGCCATATTGACAGTTTTCTTTGATACTATTAGGACGTGTTGCGACACCTGAAAGGAAACATGAGAAGGAAACAGCCTGAAATGTGGTGAGGCAATTCATGGCTCTTGCATCACGATAAAGCACCCACACATTCATTCCTATTGGTGTATGGCTACAGCTCAAAACACCAAATCACTGTGCTGCCTCATTCCTCCATACTCTCCCGACATGGTCCCTGAAGATTTCTTTTTTATTTCCAAAGTTGAAAACCCTGTTGAAAGGATGAAGATTTGCAATGATGGTCAAGATAAGAGAAAATTCGCAGACAGCACTTCACATGATCCAGCAAGAGGCATACCAAGACTGCTTCTGGAAGTGGAAACGGTGTATCAATTACATAGAAGAGTATTTCAAATAAGACCAGGCACAATAAGTAAAAAATAAGTGCAGAAAAATTTTGTGGGCAACATTCCGGAATTTTTTGAACAGACCTCATATTAGTGTACTGACTCTCTGCACTACAATGATATACTCCACCTGTACCTGACAACAGACTCAAGTGACAAGTTCTCAGTTAAATGGGTAGCAGTGAAGACTGGCAAGCTGAGTCTCCGAGTATACAGAGATGGCAAGTTTGGAGATGATGTCATTGAACCTGCTGCCAAGTTTAAAGCAAGTATACAGGGCTCATTCTTGATACCCAGTAGCTGTGATCAGGCTCCATAAGCTCTTTGTGACGTGTAGGGCATGATACCAACTTTGTAATTTCTGCTGTGTGACTTTAATCATAAATGTATACTGGTGGATTAATTCTCTCTACCGCTACATTTGCAAATAATTTTAAATAAGTGTTGGCAGCCTCACTTTGACCCACTAGACAAGTTAAACTTCTCACAACTCCGAAGTCAATAATCAAAAACTCTGCAGCTATCTAACTATTTTCAGGTAAGATTCCAATACCTGACCACTGGAATGGAATGTGATCGCTACTAACAGTTCAGTGCACCACTTCCAGTCGTTTACTAGCAACTCTTGGCCTAAATCACAGCATCAAAACAAGAATACAGTTTAAAATCAATATGGAGAAAGTACAAAAACAACACTTTCAAATTTGCATGGAAACAAATGAAATTTATTGGTACCAATGAACCCTAGCCAAGTCTGTCACCCTCATTCAATACCACTTCACTATCTAATGGCTCCACACTTGATTCTGAGGCCTGTTTGTACTGGACAATTCCATGCTCACCAATACGTAAGACTCCCTGAGAAAAACAGTAAAGAGCCTAAACTGATTTTATAGCCTGCACATGGGAATGTACTCCTAATTCTTTGTAGGCTTGATCATGAAAGACCACAAACTTCAGATATCCAAACCGATAAACAGTTTAAAATACCGACTATGCTGCAGAGAACCCAAGGCTTGTACCTCAACCGCCCATGGCTACTGGATGATTCATCAATTTCATCAAGCTCCAAACTGCTCCACGAAATTATTTTACATACACGCCTTTTAGCCAATCAGGATTGGGAGCAGAATGTAAGCATTCTGATTGGACGTTTCCTGCTCTGGCTTACCTTGCTTCTGTAAAGAGCTACCTTCTGTCAAGATTCTCAGAACTTTTTCTGCAACAGGTGTTAGAAACACTGACCACTGTGTGAAAACTACTTGCCCTTAAAGGACTAGTCAGCTCTGAGCACCACCCATTAAGAGAATCAGGGCGAATAAAAATTCCCTTTCTCTGCAAGTGGAAACTAGCTGATACTAAAACAATAACAAAGAATTGCCAGGAAATGAAATGTTACAATGTGCCAACAGATTGTTTGGTTGGTTCTGGGAATGGAACCAAACAGTGAGATCATCAGCCCCATAGGATCAGGAAAGGACGGGGAAGGAAGGTGGCTGTGCCCTTTCAAAGGTACCATTCCGGCATTTACCTAAGCGATTTAGGGAAATCACGGGAAACCTAAATCAGGATGGCTGGACACAGATTTGAACCGTCATCCTCCTGAATGTGAGTCCAGTGTCGTAACCACTGCTCCACCTCGCTCAATCAATAGATTGTTTTCTTTGAGATATTTCATAATGCTGGAACACACTATATGTTCCAAAATCCTGCTACAAATCAGTGTTCACTGCCATGCATCTATGTTTCAGCATATTACTTCTATTTCTTTCCTTGTACATTGTTATGACAAGTGCAACATTCCAGACTTTTTTGGTGACCTTTCATCGATCGAGAGTTTGTGTACGATTGCTAAAATCTGAGCTATTTCTTTAGCATACTCTGAAAGAAACCTAATTAATTTGTAGCTTGGATAGGCAAATTTGCTTTCATTAAATGACCTAAGTTGTTTTGCTGTGTTGAGGGTATCTACTTCCAAATTACTTGTATTAACAACTACTCCTGATTCAAATTGTAGAATACTTACTCCATTTTCTTAAGTGGAAGAATTTCAGAAAGTAACACCTCTTTAGTGGTGCTGTCATTACTACCTTAACCATCGGTCTCAAGCAGTGAAGGAATTGCTTGTGAGTTGCAGTTGCTATATTTTACGTACAACCAAAGCCTCTTTCGATTTTCTACCAGATAATTGTGCAAATACTATAGGGGAAATGTTCCATCTCTTTTTAATTTGGTTGTTATAAAACTCTATTCACCATCAGCACTACTTCTTTGAATATGACCAACGTTTGGTTCTTCACTCTGATAGTTAATGTTAATGAAAAACTAAGATGTTTCCACTAGAATAGGTAGAGTACTCAGGAAATAACACATTCAAGTAATCCTCTGTCCTTCAGATAATACAAGGATTGAATGAAAAGTAATGCCTCCACCTTTGTTAATTGGGTTTGGATAGGAATCTTTTAATAAATCAAACTCAGAAATACTCCTTAGAATGTGATCTTTAATTACCAATATTCACTTTTCTGTATAATCACCAGCCAATTGGATACATTTCAGCCAATGATGAACAAGTTTTCTGAAGTCGTCACAGAAGAAGTCGACACTCTGTTTCCCCAACCACAGTCTCACATTTCTCTCAAGGTTTTCATAGAAGCATAATGACGTCTCCACAGATCGTATTTCGTTATTGGGAACAGTTGGAAGTCAGACGGTGCTAAATATGGACTGTATGGAGGATACCATATGGTGGGGAGATTCAGTCTCTGAAGTTTTGCTACGGTGGCACATGAAGTGTGTGGTTTGGCATTGTTATGCTGCAGGAAAACATTTCCCTTTTCCTTTCAGACCCTTGTTAGCCGCCATTTCAGAGTTTGCAGCGTTGTGATGTAACACTCTGAATTTATTGTTGTTCCACGATCAAGGAAATCAACAAGGATAAGACCATCTGCTTCCCAGAACACTGTGGCCATGATTTTTCCAGATGATGGCTGTCTATAATTTCTTTTTCTGGCCGAGTCTTTGTGTTGATGTTCCATAGACTGATGTTTCGTCTCCGGGTCACAATGGTGTATGCACATTTCGTCTCCTGTCACAGTTGAATGAAGAAAGACATCACCTTCATTCTCGTAATGTGAGAGGAGTTCCTGGCAAATTTAAAGTCTGTGTGCTTTCATTTCAGGAGTCAGCATCTGGGGTATCCATCGTGCACAGATCTTCCGATAGCCAAGCAAAGCAATAATGTGACCCACATGTTCTTGGGAAATGCTGACTGTGCTTGCAATTTCTCTCTGAGTGACACAATGATCATCCTGAATCAATCTGTCAACATTTTGCTTGTGAAACTCAGTGGTTGTTGTCACAGGACGTCGAACTCTCTGTCATGCAGGTCAGATGTTCCTGCCTCAACTTACTCACCCAATTATGCACAGAACTCACATCAACACAATCACCATAAACTGCTTTCACTCTCTGATGAATCTCCTTTGGTGTGACACCTTCTGCTGTCAAGGATTCAATGACTGCATGTTGCTTAAATCGCACTGACCGACCGTCTGTGCAGGGTTCCACACTTTGCACTGTTACAACACAACTGTTCAATGCTAAGGCTCCCTACCAACTGGAGTGTAGAGAAGAGGCTACAGAAAAGTCAGTATCTGTCGCATACCAATGCTGCCAACCGTTGAAGAGTTATGAAGGTGGAGGCATTATTTTTCAGTCACCCCTCATATTTCAGCCCTTCTAGGCACAATCATACGCTCTGGTGTAAGTTATGGACATCCAGCAGTGTTCTCAAATTTTTACTGAATAGAACAATGGTTATTTTATTCTTGTCTACATGTACGAGACAATAAAGTATTAATACAGAGTTTTTGATACATGGTGCATACATAAAGGATAATTTTTTATGCAAATTTGGGGAAATACTTTCGATTATAATTCACCTTCATTAATCACCAAAAATTATTTTGTAATGAGTATTATACTCAATATTATGGCTTCATATTCCTGTATGTATTATCCAATATCACATAATCTCTACTGCAACAAAGATATTACAGAATACTGCGAGTGTATGAGAACCAGGACAGAATGACCAATGTGGACCACTATGCAACAGATTACCAAAAGTGAATACGCAATACAGAACAATGAAGAAGTTATAGACTGCATGACTGATCAACAATATCCAACAAGTAACCTGAAGAGACAAAACCAGAACTGTAACAGAGCCAAGATCAAGAGCCAGTAGTGTATTATGAAAATTAGACAATAGTGAAATGAATACACAACTGCCTCCCATTCCAAGCAGCAGTACAGCCATAGGAAGTACTGATTGCCCAGCATGGAGGCCCATGGTGCCACTACATATGACACTAGTGCTTGAAAGCTATTGCTGCTCCATAATTCCAGTGGGCTTTCAAATGTTCAGGATGGAGATATTACATCTTCCCACCCCCACCCCATCTCCAAAGATGGGTGCATATGGCCACAGGTGCATGGGATGCTATTTGGTTTTGGGCTGGTGGTATATTTGGTTTCCTGGCACATAAGCCTGCTGGCTGGTGTGTGGAATGGATAATAGGTATCATGGTTGGTTGCTGTGATGTGGGCACTGTTGGCCACGACTGTAGATTGTAACAAACCTCTTTTAAGAGTGCTTCAGATAATTTACAAAGTCTTTTACAAATTTCAAAAAACTGTAGCAGAATATTATGTAATGTGTACTTCTCTTTTGATTATTAAGCTGACAATGGGGTGATGAAAATCTGTTTGCTGTAAATATAAAATGCCCCAGGTTTCTCACATACAGGAATTGCTTCATGCACCCCACTAAATAGTGAACAGGAATTTTTAACCATTGTAACACTTCAATTTAATAAATCACAGGTTCTGTATTACAAAAATCCATAAACAAATACCTAACTCGAACAGACTGACTCACAAAGATTTGCTACATTGGATAGGGACTGGACTAAAAACAACTAAATATTGGACACACAGTTAAAAGATATCCAGCTTTTGTGGCTATGTTTCTAGTTTTAACTTCTTAATGACTGATGATCTTGAATGAGGAGTGTATCTGTTCACTGCATTAGTCTCCACCCATAGGGATGTCTGGGTTCTTCTAACGCAAGTCAGGAGCTCCACACCAAGTTAATCAAATCAAAATTATGTGTCCAAAAGAGTTAAATTCTTGGAAAACTTACTTATTGCACCACAAATCGCCAGAGGTTTTGTGTCTGGAAGATGACATAACTCAGGAAAAGTGTGAGTGCTAATGTTGTAGTGGCAGTTGTCTATAACCACGCTCTCTGCTTCTCTGTGAATGTTTAAGGTTTAACAAGGATTAAATAAATTTTTGAAACATGAGATTACTAAACAGTTGTTACCAAATGACATAAAACTACTTTCTGATTACATAATTATTGTCAGTGCTTGAATGAAATCTGAATAAACTATTGTAGTGCATCCTATATGTTTTTATGATAGTTACATGTTATCATGTTACCTTCCAAAGCATTTTGAGTACCAGTTTTACATAAATAACAAAGTTGTGATATCCAGTAACATTACTTTTTAAGTATAATAATATTTGTAAAACCATGTGACGTTGACATTTCACAAAACAAAGTGTTAACAGCAGTTATATAATATTATTATACTCACGACAGTGGATCGTCTACTTCACTAATCTTAAGTACCAAGTTGTATACTAGACGAGTCTCAGTCTGGTAACTGCAGGATGTTGCATGGAGAACATCTCCATCTTCATGTCTGTGCCTTCTGGTATTCCTGCTGGTTGTCTTGGGCACAGGCCATATAAGTGTGCTGCGGTACTGCCAATGGGGGTATTTGGTTCTGGATGTACCACTGGTGGTGGCGTTATTGTGGTTGGTAGACGTGGACGTAGATGGTTTGATTGGTGATACTCCAACCTCCCTGATGTGTCTACTGAGGTGATGGGCTGTGTGTGGGTGTCTATCACTGTTACTGGTGTCCATGTGCTTTTGCACCTTAAGAGCATGCCCACACTGCTAATCCTTGTTGGTAGTGACTTGAGTGCTGTGGCCATGGTTTTTGAGGCTATTGGTTCAGGAGATGGAGGAGCATTCATGGTTGTCTCCCATGGAGAAGCTCCATTCAGCTGCTGTCCTAGATGGTTGTGGTCCTGTACCAGCTCAAGAAAAGTGTGAGCACTTCTGTTATGGTGGTGGTCCCCATTTTTTCCAAATTTGTTACTTAAATGTCTGCAACCATGCTTCTGCTTCTCTGTTGGAGATGCGCCAACATTTGGAGGTTTACCGTGGAAATGAACATCTTTTACTCTAACTGTGAAGTTTGTAGTTTATAAACAGCTGGCTTGCTAAGGGATCACCCAGGGGAACTGTTGCCTGGGGCTGGATTCAGCTGTAATGACAGTTTACAACAGACTGTTTGAAGATGATTGTTTTTTTCCACCAGGGGCCCAGAGTACCAGCAGTCCTGTCACTCTGCATGTGAGCGTGTTGTGTAGCAGTCTTCACATGACAGTAGCCCCGTTGCATACACCCAAGGGGTACAACTGGCTGTTCAGAGGTTACTGACACATCTGATACTGACTAATCAAGACCCTGAGGTGTTACAGCTATTTCACATCAGCGGGACACACTGTGGCAACTAGACTGTTGCTGCTTGCAATAGGGCCATGAGATACTCATTAGCTTCCTGTGCAATTTCGAAAGAATGTACAGCTGTCAAAGCATTTTCCAATGATGGGTTATCTCATCTGAGTACTGTCCAACATACTTCTGCATTGGGAGTCCACTGGACTACTACATTTTGAAGTATTAGCATATGGCTTCTTGCATGCTAAGTTCATGCAAGTGAAATAGAATTGATGAGTTAACCCTTGTAAATCTGTGACCCAGGAGTGATATGACCAACCAGGCTGTCTCTGGTATTGATAAAATCAGAGCAGTGATGTGACCACAGGGAAAATTTACAAATAATAATTCAACAGTAATGAACAAATTCCCTTTAATTTGAGGGTGAATGGATTTGAGAATCAAGTGAACTTCTTGAGCAAAAATAACATCTATGGAGAAGCCCAAGACAAGAAGAGCGACTACTGGGTACTCGCTGGTGACTTAAAAGACATGAAGTGTTGTTTCTGGCAGAGTAAACATGTCTCCTAATCCTCTTAGGTATCATTAAAGGGCAGGAGCAATGGTGAGCAGTTCTCTTTGTGAGTAGTAACCAAAGCCTATATTGAGTTGGTACCCTGTATCTGAATTCGTTGCACTGTTCTCCCAAACCATTCAGTTGCACAGTATGATTTGTGTGATGATTTGATTTAGAGTTGTGACTGTTATTGTTATTAAATTTTATGTGGTTTGTCACTGCTTTCATGCCTTCTTGAATCAGATCAATGGCGTCAAGTATAAACATGAATTCCTAAAGATTTGATTTGGGTACGATTATTAGTTTCTGTAAGCAGTTTTGTCTTTAATGATCCCAGAACATTGTGATGAGACATGGGTTTATTGCAGTTCTTTGTTTTATTAATGTATTTTTTGAGGTATTTCCTCAAGCTACCCTGTCAGGCTTGAAATGGTTCCCGGTTGAAAATCTCCTTGCAGAGTCATACTGGTATTCTCGTAGGCCAGAACTTCGCTAGGAAAGTTTTCTCAAACTCATCGTATGTGTGACAATACTCAGCTGCACTGTTGACGTGAGCATAGCTTACCCCTGAATGTAGTCACTCACAAACTGAGCATCAGGCCACAACCATGGAGAAACTCTGCAAAACGTTCACATGAATGTAACTGGATGAATATTTCTTCTGTCAGGTAAAAGCAACTGGAACAGCCGATGTCTGACCAAATTTTCCGTCAGCAGCAAAGAAGCAAAGAGCAGCACAGCCTCCATATCACTTGGTGAATCCTGTCACAATTGAGCCATCAGCCAACAATGCACTCACTGCGGTTCGCTCGACACTGGTTCGGGAGTGAGAATATTTTGCAAACACCGTGCGACTGATTTGCTATCGTGCATTATGTCCTTTTCCTCCAGTAGCACCGAAGTAAGGAGTGATGCAGCCTCCATACTATATGGTGAATCATGCTACAATTGAGCCACTGGCTCACAATGCACTCACTGTGGTCTGCTTGACATTGTTTCAGAAGTGTGAATATCTTACAAATCCTGTGCAACTGATTTGTTATCATGCAGTATGTCCTTCGCCTCAGATATTTCTTATTTCACAGTTTCAAAATGTTTACTGACAGCACTATGCCACAGTAATAAACCTCGATCTAATTTCTGTATTACATATCACAATTTGATTTCTACCTGAATAGTATAACTTGCAATCATCTCTATTATGCCAGTGTACTTTGTGTCCTTCTCGGATAGCCAAGAAGTTAATTCATCTACAATTTTTTTTTGTCATTGTAATTCAAACTGTTCATGTATTGCTTTTTCAGGCTACACAGCAATATTGATTATTCCATCTGAAAGCTGTCCTTTTTCAGTATTCAAGTCTAAGAATAGGTAGTTACAACATTTTTTAAAATTTTATGGGCTTCAGTGCAAGACACAGGTTTGGCCACCTTCAGATACTGGATTTTTACTCTTTCAGAAATACTGAATAATCTCTTCTCTAGACTGCCCAAGTCCCACAACAGTCTAAACAGTCTTATGTGGTCGAATATATTCATTTCTAAATCCTACCTAAGTACGTTCAAGTAGGAATGGTAAGCTGAACAGTATTACAACCAAGCTTCTTCATTTTTCGTTTTGAGCATCTAACAAACTACATCCTCAGATCTCCATTGAGAATACAAATGAACAACTCTGTGCTACAGTAACATTTCCAGGCATATTTATGAGCTTATGCACTAGTCAATATCTCAACTATATGTTGAGATATTGTAGTGATTTCTATTTGTGAAATCATGGAATGTTACCCTAGTAATGAAGTGATGCTTTTCATGAATGATAATTATTGGTTACTGATACTCTTTCTCCACAGCAGAAGTGGTTCAGTTTCTACAAATAGTTAACATTCTGTCTAATGAAAATTTATGTGCATGATACATGACTCATGCTTTGCAATCATTTACATGATTTTCATAATACTGTTGATATTTCTACCTGGACTTTCCAGTGTATCATTCAGATGATTTGATAAGACACGTAATTAGTAGCTGCCACAATGTGATAATTTCTGATTTGTTTTTGTAAACTTATCACACTGACCCACAATTCAAAAGAGGGCACTTGTTACATCATTATAACTGACTAGTCGTAAAGGGGATATTGGTGGTAATTTATTTTGAAATATCACAATCACATTCTTAATCCAGAACACTTATTGTGAGTCATTATTACTTCCATATTCCTTCCTTCTACATCTCTAAAATTCATCGAGCATATTTGAAAGGTTTCTATTCCACCTTAATTTAATTAAATTTCACATGGACACTAACACAGAAAGAGACTTTGATAAAAAATATTACTGTATTTCTACTATCTTCTTTCAGCAACAGAATCTTTGAGAATAGAGACATATTCACCAGTTCTTAAAAATGCTTGTTAGTCCTATATTCACGAAAATCGAATGCATGCACATTTGCATTGCTACAGTACTTTGCAACAGAAAATTATTTGGAGACAATAAACTCCAGACAAATCTTCCACAAGATCCATTACAATGTTTGCAATATCATTCAAGAGGATAAGATATTGTACAGGAGCCCTTCACAATTTGTTTCACAGCACAGTCTCAAGATAACGTAGAAGCAAACTGTCATGAGCTTTTCACATGGCTTCTTAAAAACTGTATCACTTCAGGTGACTGCAAAAATTCCTGAAAAAAAATAAAAAAAGAGTCTTGTTCAGGTAATTCATTTAGCATTTATACAAAATACAGCATACTAGCTACTTTCTAAATGGCGGATTTCCAATAAATGTTAATACTTTCAAGCTAATATTTTTACAGTTCTTGCAAGTCAACATGTCTACACCCAGATTCACTCCTTTTTTTTAAATTTTTATGTCATTTTATTAGAAGAGACAACAATCTTGACAGATAGGAAACACAAAGATATGGCGTACTTAGAATTTGTGACACTCATGCAACAGGTGATATTCACGCAAAACTTGGAAACAATATTACTCGTGAAAAACATAAAAAGTAATGAAATCTTTCTCTCCTCTCAGGTAACACATAGGTTTCTCTTGTCCTGTGATTCAAGTGACCTGCCCCTCCTTTCTAAACTTCCTCAACTTATTTCTCTACCATCTGTAAGGTAGGAACTAAATATACTAAGGTAGGAACTAATAGTTTCAAATGTTGGCTAGTTTTTCTGTACTTTTGTATATGTCAATCAGGTGCATCTCAAATTTTGCTTCCTGCGGTACCAGTAATTACTAGTCACCAATTCTGTCTGTTTGTAATTCCATCTAATCAGCTTATTTAGAATGAAAGTGAAAAGAATGAATATTAAAAATACCCATGAGTAAAAGAGGTGTCTACTTATTAGCCACTATGTCAGGAGAAACTGGAGAAAAAATAATACCCATTTCTGTTTGTTTCAAACAAGTGAGTTAGCTGTAAGTAACAGTATACAGGATCCCCTTCGCTCTAAACATGGTTATATTTGAAAAAGGCTTTTACATTTACAATGGGGTAAAATCAATATGAATTTTTTATCATTGTGCCAGAAGCATGGAGAATAGTTCTTACTATGATTTTATGCAAATTGATGTAGCACATTACCAATGCTCTAGTTCACCTCAAACGATGCTGTTGCTTTGAACAAGTCAGTCTATAAAATTCACAGGATTTGCTTCAGACCAAAATACAAAGGTCCTTGCTCTACGGGAAGGAACTCTGTCATGACGATACAGCAAATTCTCAAATTTAATCACAGTGTGGAAAGCATGCTGCTACCTAAGATATTCTCAAAGATCCCCCCAGTGGCCAAAACTAATGAATAATTACTGCAGATCATCATATTACTTCCTCTGAATTTTGCTGTTGTAACGACACATTCCTGTAAATAGCATCTATCATGACCAAACACAACATCCTTATAACTACATACAAGTTTTTTCAGTTACTGAATTTGGCATCAGCAACTTCTATACACCAGCACAAGCATGAGAATGTTAGGTCACATATCATCATTCTGTCACTGAACTCCATCACTTCCAATAGCTCGCACTGATGACTGATGTGTATGGTGAGAGCTAGGCACATGTGTGCTCTGTGGAAATTGTATAAAAGAATACCTTTACAAATGCAATTCTAAAGAAAATGATGTATGAACAATCGGATCATTACAGCAGTCAATATAATTATCAGTGTTGATCATTATTTCTATTTTTACTTTTTTAAATTAATTAATTTGTTTTGGTGATAGCCATCACCAGTATCTGTTGGATAAACAGAACAAATGAGAAGTAATACTTCTAAAAATATTATAAAACACATCTATAGAATAAAATGAAAAAATACCACACACAATTATTTCACGTCATTTACAGACATGTATACAATTGGGGTGAACAGTTGTCTTGTATGTAGCAAATGAAGGAAAGGAAGGGCATGGAAGATGCTAGGTGAATGATGGGGCGAGAGAAAGGGAAGATCCAGGGATTAGGGAGGAACAGGAATGAAGGAGTAGATGTAGTTCAGATGTTTCACTCTGTGTTAAGAACGATACTATTTTGTAGATGGTTAACAAGTGTGATTTGAGTATTACCAGTAAAGGTGGATATGATATGGTCCACTAAATTCAATGAATTCTTCCTAACAGCAGATGAAAACATAAGGCCAAAAAACTGGTCCACCAGGAGAAAGTGTGACTATTACTGGAAGATCGCACATACTAAATACTTAAAAGAGATCCCTCATTGGCACTTAGCAGGAAGATAGGGGAGTCACAGCAGAACTCTGGTCTCTCTGATGAACTTGTGAAGAATTTAAGACAAAGAGCATTTAGGTCACCCAGGTTGTATGGTCTCCCTAAAATTAACAAATATGGCGTATCACTGAGACCAACTGTTAGCACTATCAGCTCTCCTACATACAGACTGGTAAAATATTTAACTAAACTATTGGCACCTATAGTCAGCCACTGTAGATATTAGAACTCACAAATGTTTGTAGATATCAGAAAGTGGATGAGAATAGGCCCTAGTGAAGTCACACTCAGCCTTGGTGCCATCTTCCTTTTTAAGAAGAGACCAATAGGAGACACGTTAAAACTGTTAGCTGCTTATTTATGCCATGTCATTTTAAATTTTTTCTAATAGATCTTGATGACTAAATATTTTTGTAAGTGGAAAACAATTATGACATGACTGATGGAATAGCTATGGGTTCACCACTGTCATCAGCCATAGCTAATTTTTTGTCATGGAAGATTTTGAAGAATGGGCACTGGATAGTGCCCTCCTCCATCTACCCTGCTTCTTCAGATGTGGTGATGACACATTTTTAATCTGGTTGCATGGCTGTGAGGTGCTGCAGAAGTTCACAGATCATACGAATGGTATACTTGCAAATATAAAATTTACAGCAGAGATGAAGGAGGACAGAAAATGGCCTTTCTTGGATGTTTTGGGCGGAAAAAAAAAAAAAAAGAGAAAAGAAAAGAAAAGAAAAAGAAAAAAAAAAAAAAGAAAAAAGAAAATGAATGACTTGGAAATTCTGGATATGAAAACCTGATACACATGGACTTACACCTCAATAGGCATAGTTTTACTGTCCAGCTCAGAAGCAACCTATTGTGAACACCATAACACACAGAGCCAGGACTACTTCAGAGAAGGACCGCCTCAGCTCCAAGATTAACCATCCGATGATTGTTTTAACAAAGAATGGGTATTCTGTCCTCAATATTAGGTCAATCTAGTCAAGGAAACCAAGACGTGATGCTTTTCAACCAACTCAAGAGTACCGACACACAGTGCATCTTCCATTCTGCAGTGCAACAATCAGTAGTGTAGGTACAGCCTTAAATAGGTAAGGAATCAGACCAGTCTTTTGGCCAGGAAAAGAAAAGAAATGTTGTGAACTATTAAAGATAATCTCAGCCTGAGAATATTATGGATTTACAATATCCCTTGTGAGTGTGGTAACAGTTACATAGGGCAATTTATATGAACTATGGCCAATCACTGTGGTGAACATCAATGTCTTAAATCAGGACAAAGTCATGTTTGATCGTATGAGAATTCTGGCTCACCGATTGAAGTATTGGGACTACATGATCAGGGAAGCAATGGGGTAGACTATGTGATAAATTTAATAGACACACCAGCTGTGCACTTACCAGGGCACAGAAACGTCCAGTCGATAAAGAAAGAGAACAGAGGAAGACCATCTGATGTAAGCAGTGACACTGAAAACAATGCAAGATATTGAGCACAAAAGTAATACTTTGACACAGGGTGCGTCACCTGAGAATGCACCACCTCTGTGAGATGGTCTAGCCAATCAGATGCTGTCTTCTGGGCATAAAAGTGATAGCCTTCCCAGTTTCTGACAGTGACAGCTAGACCCCAGCAATGACAATGAAGTCAGTCATCAAAAGCTTGGGATTTTATCCAAATTTGATGGGGAGTATTAACCAAGAACTTTTTATCCCAAGACTTTATCACCAAAGACTTTGCAGTCACACTCTTCTTCATCTCATATTATCCTGATATCTTCCAAGAGTGCTTAATCCAGCAAGATACATGAAAGCTGACAAGATGACTGGCAGAATATGTGAGAGTGCAGGTTGTGAGCTGTGCCTAGACAGCTCAGTTGATAAGAGCATCATCCTCAAAAAGCAAGCTTTCAGGTTGAGTCACAGTCCAGCATACAATTTTAATGTCAAAAGTTTCAAGAGTTCTTATAGACCATAAAATGCAGAAATATATCAGAAGAACCAGTGAACACAGTAGGTCTGGCACCCACTATACAATAGTATTTTCCATCTGTACACCCCTTGTACCGCTCTGCTTCAATGTCTTCTTTTTGTAATACCCATTTCCCTGGAGAAAAACAATGCCAATTGAAAAGCATGAATTCTGCAAGTTACCTCCATCTACAGTTTTATGAGCTCTACTGCAGTTGTTTTCCATTTTTTTAAATTTAACAATAAAAATTACTCCTTGTTACTACAACTAACATCAGAAACTGTAAAAATTAATTTAATTTACAGAGGACTATTTGACTGCAGAAAATTACACTACAGTTCTTCCTTTCAATGATCACACGAATGTTGCAATGACGAAGTTGAGATACATAATGTAGGATACAAAATTAAGTGAAATTGCTTAAAAGAGGATAATCCCTAATGGGATATATTGTTATTCTATATAGATTGTGAGGTGACAGAACTTATAGCAACTTTATTACCACATGGCATGTAAACAAACACACCTTAAATTACAGGAATTACTCATGATTATTCACTAATCCCCCCCCATGAACCATGGACCTTGCCGTTGGTGGGGAGGCTTGCGTGCCTCAGCGATACAGATAGCCGTACCGTTGGTGCAACCAAAACGGAGGGGTATCTGTTGAGAGGCCAGACAAACGTGTGGTTCCTGAAGAGGGGCAGCAGCCTTTTCAGTAGTTGCAACGGCAACAGTCTGGATGATTGACTGATCTGGCCTTGTAACAATAACCAAAACGGCCTTGCTGTGCTGGTACTGCGAACGGCTGAAAGCAAGGGGAAACTACAGCCGTAATTTTTCCCGAGGGCATGCAGCTTTACTGTATGATTACATGATGATGGCGTCCTCTTGGGTAAAATATTCCGGAGGTAAAATAGTCCCCCATTCGGATCTCCGGGCGGGGACTACTCAAGAGGATGTCGTTATCAGGAGAAAGAAAACTGGCGTTCTACGGATCGGAGCGTGGAATGTCAGATCCCTTAATCGGGCAGGTAGGTTAGAAAATTTAAAAAGGGAAATGGATAGGTTAAAGTTAGATATAGTGGGAATTAGTGAAGTTCGGTGGCAGGAGGAACAAGACTTCTGGTCAGGTGACTACAGGGTTATAAACACAAAATCAAATAGGGGTAATGCAGGAGTAGGTTTAATAATGAATAGGAAAATAGGAATGCGGATAAGCTACTACAAACAGCATAGTGAACGCATTATTGTGGCCAAGATAGATACGAAGCCCACGCCTACTACAGTAGTACAAGTTTATATGCCAACTAGCTCTGCAGATGACGAAGAAATTGAAGAAATGTATGATGAAATAAAAGAAATTATTCAGATTGTGAAGGGAGAAGAAAATTTAATAGCCATGGGTGACTGGAATTCGAGTGTAGGAAAAGGGAGAGAACGAAACATAGTAGGTGAATATCGATTGGGGGACAGAAATGAAAGAGGAAGCCGCCTGGTCGAATTTTGCACAGAGCACAACATAATCATAACTAACACTTGGTTTAAGAATCATGAAAGAAGGTTGTATACATGGAAGAACCCTGGAGATACTAAAAGGTATCAGATAGATTATATAATGGTAAGACAGAGATTTAGGAACCAGGTTTTGAATTGTAAGACATTTCCAGGGGCAGATATGGACTCTGACCACAATCTATTGGTTATGACCTGTAGATTAAAACTGAAGAAACTGCAAAAAGGTGGGAATTTAAGGAGATGGGACCTGGATAAACTAAAAGAACCAGAGGTTGTACAGAGATTCAGGGAGAGCATAAGGGAGCAATTGACAGGAATGGGGGAAATAAATACAGTAGAAGAAGAATGGGTAGCTTTGAGGGATGAAGTAGTGAAGGCAGCAGAGGATCAAGTAGGTAAAAAGACGAGGGCTAGTAGAAATCCTTGGGTAACAGAAGAAATATTGAATTTAATTGATGAAAGGAGAAAATATAAAAATGCAGTAAGTGAAACAGGCAAAAAGGAATACAAACGTCTCAAAAATGAGATCGACAGGAAGTGCAAAATGGCTAAGCAGGGATGGCTAGAGGACAAATGTAAGGATGTAGAGGCCTATCTCACTAGGGGTAAGATAGATACCGCCTACAGGAAAATTAAAGAGACCTTTGGAGATAAGAGAACGACTTGTATGAATATCAAGAGCTCAGATGGAAACCCAGTTCTAAGCAAAGAAGGGAAAGCAGAAAGGTGGAAGGAGTATATAGAGGGTCTATACAAGGGCGATGTACTTGAGGACAATATTATGGAAATGGAAGAGGATGTAGATGAAGATGAAATGGGAGATATGATACTGCGTGAAGAGTTTGACAGAGCACTGAAAGACCTGAGTCGAAACAAGGCCCCCGGAGTAGACAATATTCCATTGGAACTACTGACGGCCGTGGAAGAGCCAGTCCTGACAAAACTCTACCATCTGGTGAGCAAGATGTATGAAACAGGCGAAATACCCTCAGACTTCAAGAAGAATATAATAATTCCAATCCCAAAGAAAGCAGGTGTTGACAGATGTGAAAATTACCGAACTATCAGCTTAATAAGTCACAGCTGCAAAATACTAACACGAATTCTTTACAGACGAATGGAAAAACTAGTAGAAGCCAACCTCGGGGAAGATCAGTTTGGATTCCGTAGAAACACTGGAACACGTGAGGCAATACTGACCTTACGGCTTATCTTAGAAGAAAGATTAAGGAAAGGCAAACCTACGTTTCTAGCATTTGTAGACTTAGAGAAAGCTTTTGACAGTGTTGACTGGAATACTCTCTTTCAAATTCTAAAGGTGGCAGGGGTAAAATACAGGGAGCGAAAGGCTATTTACAATTTGTACAGAAACCAGATGGCAGTTATAAGAGTCGAGGGACATGAAAGGGAAGCAGTGGTTGGGAAGGGAGTAAGACAGGGTTGTAGCCTCTCCCCGATGTTGTTCAATCTGTATATTGAGCAAGCAGTAAAGGAAACAAAAGAAAAATTCGGAGTAGGTATTAAAATTCATGGAGAAGAAATAAAAACTTTGAGGTTCGCCGATGACATTGTAATTCTGTCAGAGACAGCAAAGGACTTGGAAGAGCAGTTGAATGGAATGGACAGTGTCTTGAAAGGAGGATATAAGATGAACATCAACAAAAGCAAAACAAGGATAATGGAATGTAGTCTAATTAAGTCGGGTTATGCTGAGGGAATTAGATTAGGAAATGAGGCACTTAAAGTAGTAAAGGAGTTTTGCTATTTGGGGAGCAAAATAACTGATGATGGTCGAAGTAGAGAGGATATAAAATGTAGGCTGGCAATGGCAAGGAAATCGTTTCTGAAGAAGAGAAATTTGTTAACATCGAGTATAGATTTAAGTGTCAGGAAGTCATTTCTGAAAGTATTCGTATGGAGTGTAGCCATGTATGGAAGTGAAACATGGACGATAAATAGTTTGGACAAGAAGAGAATAGAAGCTTTCGAAATGTGGTGCTACAGAAGAATGCTGAAGATTAGATGGGTAGATCACATAACTAATGAGGAAGTATTGAATAGGATTGGGGAGAAGAGAAGTTTGTGGCACAACTTGACCAGAAGAAGGGATCGGTTGGTAGGACATGTTCTGAGGCATCAAGGGATCACCAATTTAGTATTGGAGGGCAGCGTGGAGGGTAAAAATCGTAGAGGGAGACCAAGAGATGAATACACTAAGCAGATTCAGAAGGATGTAGGTTGCAGTAGGTACTGGGAGATGAAAAAGCTTGCACAGGATAGAGTAGCATGGAGAGCTGCATCAAACCAGTCTCGGGACTGAAGACCACAACAACAACAGCATTCACTAATGTCATCATTACTGGTATCCTTGGAGAAGTGCACATCAGAAACAGATTCATTTCTTCTTTCCCTATCATTGTTGGTGTCATTCCAGAGCACATCACCTACATTGCCATCCAGAGTATCTGAAGTACAGCATTTTACGATCATTGGTGACTTTATGCTTTTCCAGAGAGCCGAAACCCAATGCGCAATAATTCGGGTTGCAGCAAGCTTAATTTTTCCTGTTGGAATCAGTTCACGGTTTGGCAGACAAAACCATCTCTTGAACTGTATCTGAACATAACCTTTGAAAGTTTTATTTATACTAACATCCAAACGTTGCGATATGGAAGTCATTCCTTCAGGAATAACAACAGGGTCACTGGATAGGCTGTGGATCTTCTTTTTTAGACTGTCAGTGAGATGACCACGAAATGCATTGAAACAAAGTAATGATGGTAGTTTGGGAAGCCCATCAGGATGGAATTTCTATATGTTTCAAAGCAAGTCAAGCATTAAAGTTTCAGTAATCCATCTCATCTCTTGATTGCAAAAAATGGAATCATCAGGGAACAGCTTCCCTTTATGCACCATTTGAATACTGCATATCATAAAAAAGCATGCATTAGATTTGCATAAATAAGGGAATCTAGTAAATTTTACTGTAGGTACATAGAGGAGCAGGAAAGCTTTCCAAGTTATTGGAAAAAGATGCGTGTCATTCCTATGTGAAGAAGGGTCACTGTACAATTTTACAAATTCACAAAACTATACAGTTACACCACAAACATCAACTTGTTGTAGAATTATAGAAAATGTTTTATGTCTGTGTATGTATTATGATTTTGTAGAGAACAAAAATGTCATAATAAAAAATTCTTCCATTGGAATCAACATGAATTCCGCAAAAAAATGGTCTTGTGAAACTCAGCTCACTCAGTCTGCCAATGACATCCAGACTGCAGTACACACTGGCACCCAGACTGAAGTCATGTTCCTTGACATCCAGAAAGGCATTTGATACGGTTCCACACTGTCACCTAACAAACAAAATATGAGCTTAAGCATGTAATTGTGTGTGTGTGTGTGTGTGTGTGTGTGTGTGTGTGTGTGTGTGTGTGTGTAATCTAAGGATAATGTCACAAGCACAGTGAGAGTGTTTGGAAATGAAACTGTTATACAAAGGCAAGTTACAATGTCACAGAACTATAGTGAAACAAAGGAAGCCCTACAGGGGATTGATACTCTGTTCCGAGACCATAAGTCGAGTCTTACTATAAACTAATGTAACATATTGTGCTTAAATAAGTGGAAAGCCTGATTACTGTTTGATGTGATTGACAAATGATCAATGAAAACAATATCAAAATGTCCAGGAGTAGGCATCCAGTATGGCCTAAAACAGAAGGATCGTGTAAAACTGATTGCTGGCATATTTTGTCAACAATTCATTTAGTAAGCAAGAGAGAATCACAGAGAAGATGTCATAAGAGAAGTGTTCTGCATCGAGACAGCTAAAATTCTGAGCAAGCATGTCTTATGAAGAAGAAAGGAACAAATTAATTCCTCACAGACACTGCTTTTGAAATGATGATTATGGTACCATCAGACAAATTTGAGCTCATACGGGGTATACCAACTATATGTCTTCCAGTAGATTAGTATTTATATTTTGTTGCTTGGTAAGCAGGCACCCTTCTTCAGTCTCAGGAATACAAGTCTCTATGAAACTAAGTACTGTTCTTATACTTCACTGTTTCGAATTTTTGAAAATGTGATGTGTTACGCTCTAGCTGTAAATGATTTGTAATTTGCTTCTGCTATGGCTGATTTTACAGGAATCAAGGGATTATACTTCTAATACTATCATGTTTTACTTGATATTTCTTACTTCTTACAGTAGAAGTGTTAGCAAATAAAAATAAATTATAATCAGAGTACGTATTTCAACAAAACTAATTAGTACCAATACAAACATAATATATATAGTAGTAGAATGAGATTTTCACTCTGCAGCGGAGTGTCCGCTGATATGAAACTTCCTGGCAGATTAAAACTGTGTGCCCGACCGAGACTCGAACTCGGGACCTTTGCCTTTCGCGGGCAAGTGCTCTACCATCTGAGCTACCGAAGCACGACTCACGCCCGGTCCTCACAGCTTTACGTCTGCCAGTACCTCGTCTCCTACCTTCCAAACTTTACAGAAGCTCTCCTGCGAACCTTGCAGAACTAGCACTCCTGAAAGAAAGGATACTGCGGAGACATGGCTTAGCCACAGCCTGGGGGACGTTTCCAGAATGAGATTTTCACTCTGCAGCGGAGTGTCCGCTGATATGAAACTTCCTGGCAGATTAAAACTGTGTGCCCGACCGAGACTCGAACTCGGGACCTTTGCCTTTTGCGGGCAAGTGCTCTACCATCTGAGCTACCGAAGCACGACTCACGCCCGGTCCTCACAGCTTTACGTCTGCCAGTACCTCGTCTCCTACCTTCCAAACTTTACAGAAGCTCTCCTGCGAACCTTGCAGAACTAGCACTCCTGAAAGAAAGGATACTGCGGAGACATGGCTTAGCCACAGCCTGGGGGACGTTTCCAGAATGAGATTTTCACTCTGCAGCGGAGTGTCCGCTGATATGAAACTTCCTGGCAGATTAAAACTGTGTGCCCGACCGAGACTCGAACTCGGGACCTTTGCCTTTTGCGGGCAAGTGCTCTACCATCTGAGCTACCGAAGCACGACTCACGCCCGGTCCTCACAGCTTTACGTCTGCCAGTACCTCGTCTCCTACCTTCCAAACTTTACAGAAGCTCTCCTGCGAACCTTGCAGAACTAGCACTCCTGAAAGAAAGGATACTGCGGAGACATGGCTTAGCCACAGCCTGGGGGACGTTTCCAGAATGAGATTTTCACTCTGCAGCGGAGTGTCCGCTGATATGAAACTTCCTGGCAGATTAAAACTGTGTGCCCGACCGAGACTCGAACTCGGGACCTTTGCCTTTTGCGGGCAAGTGCTCTACCATCTGAGCTACCGAAGCACGACTCACGCCCGGTCCTCACAGCTTTACGTCTGCCAGTACCTCGTCTCCTACCTTCCAAACTTTACAGAAGCTCTCCTGCGAACCTTGCAGAACTAGCACTCCTGAAAGAAAGGATACTGCGGAGACATGGCTTAGCCACAGCCTGGGGGACGTTTCCAGAATGAGATTTTCACTCTGCAGCGGAGTGTCCGCTGATATGAAACTTCCTGGCAGATTAAAACTGTGTGCCCGACCGAGACTCGAACTCGGGACCTTAGCCTTTTGCGGGCAAGTGCTCTACCATCTGAGCTACCGAAGCACGACTCATGCCCGGTCCTCACAGCTTTACGTCTGCCAGTACCTCGTCTCCTACCTTCCAAACTTTACAGAAGCTCTCCTGCGAACCTTGCAGAACTAGCACTCCTGAAAGAAAGGATACTGCGGAGACATGGCTTAGCCACAGCCTGGGGGACGTTTCCAGAATGAGATTTTCACTCTGCAGCGGAGTGTCCGCTGATATGAAACTTCCTGGCAGATTAAAACTGTGTGCCCGACCGAGACTCGAACTCGGGACCTTTGCCTTTTGCGGGCAAGTGCTCTACCATCTGAGCTACCGAAGCACGACTCACGCCCGGTCCTCACAGCTTTACGTCTGCCAGTACCTCGTCTCCTACCTTCCAAACTTTACAGAAGCTCTCCTGAATTGCACCAAATCTAAAATTACTTGGGAACTCCACAGTAACCATTGCGGCTGGAGGTTAAAACCCAAGACTTGGGGTCGTATGTGCTCCACACCAAGTGACTCGCACACACTGCACCAAGGTCCCAAACAGCATTGTTGCTTGTGGACAATTGGAGAAAAGGCATTCCAGAGGTGAAGAAGCAACAGTATGGTATGTAGGTGATGTCAGAGTTGTGAGGAACTTACATGCTTGACACACATGAGGAGCTGCCACTGGATGGTGAGTGGCAATTCCCAGCCTCAGCACAGAGACTGGGTATGAGACTGGTGTTGTAAGTACCTGTGGCCAGCTGAATCCCTTCATGATGGATAGCACCAATAATCTTCAGGTAAGAAGGTGTTGCTGACCCATAGCTGTGCATCCATAGTCTAACCGCGAATGCACAAAAGCTCTATAAAACTGGGGCAGATATACCCTGACTGCTCCCCAAGACCTGTCACTAAGGCACTTTATGAAATTCAGTGCCGTCTGGGTTCTGGCTTTCTGGTCTCTCATGTGTTGTAACCACTACAGTTTGGAGAGAAAAATGAGGCCGTGGAACCTTACTGAGTCTTTAAAATGTAGAATAGTGTCCCAAAACTGCAAGTCAGGTTTTTTAAAATTATAATGAGAACAATTAAAATGAACACACACACATTTATCTGCAGAAAACTGAAAACACATGTTTGCAGCCCACTCCTCTAACCTCTGCAACTGCCAGCAAAATTGTCTACAAATAAGGAGCACTGTACAGGACTCCTTACTACAGACATGATGATGTTTATAGCCATGGGAAAGAGAGTAACAATTAAAACAATGCCCTGAGAAATACTATTCTCCTGCTAAAAATGACCTGACAGCATGACACCAACTCGGGACCAAAAAAGCTCTTAGACAGGAAGGATTGGTACGAAGATGGGGAGATGACACAAAAGCCCCATTGATGGAGTTGCATGAGAATACTGTCCCTCCAAGCAGTGCCCTATGCCGTTCTGATATCAAAGAATATATGAAGATAGTGATGTTTATGAAGGAAAACCTCTAGTAGGGCCAGTTTCTCGACAGTGGACTAAAATCTTCAGAGTCCACACTTAGAGTAGTGATTTGCTGGTCTCTAACAATCAGACCAGACCAGACAATGGTTAACCATTCATTCCAGTGTTTTTCCTACAACAGCTCATTAAGGCGACACTCCGCTAACTACGGGGATGTATGCAGTCCTTTCCTGGTCTGAGGAGAGGCATCAAAATTGCCTCCCCCCACGAGCTGGGAAATTGAGCTGTCAGCCATATCAAATTAAAACATTCAATTAGGATTTCCTTTGATGCTGCTGGTAAATGTTGAAGCATGCCGTACAGGATTTAGTTGTGACCGGATGCAGTATTACAAAATTCGGATAGTGCCAATTATAGCTGCCACATGGAGAAAGGGTAGTTATAGAACTCAAAGTTGTGGGATCTGAAGCCAAACTTGCCACTCTATGCAGCTGCACAGTAGTGGCGAAAAGCCGGATCCTGGCTGGCACTGACAATAGTCACTGTAAAATGCTCTGTCATTGTCCGAGCAATGACTCCAGGTGTTGTTTGGAGGCACCCCTGTTTCATAACCGCTGCTGCTGGTAAAAGACTGTCTACTGGAAATCATCCTGATGGCTTCCCATACTTTTGTGGAACAAGTGGAATGGTTGATCTTTTCTTGCTCTCATTAATTAAGTGTCGAGCCTTGGCTCTAGCAACCTGAAAGGCCATGAGGTTGCTTGCTGTTGTGTGGTACTTGAACCATAAAAAAGCCTCATGCCTGTCCCAGATTCCTGAATGGCATTCATCAGTCCACCAAGGTACAGGTTGTCTTCTAATACTCCTGAGGACTTTGATAAGTCGGCAGCATGATGGATCGTTCGAGTTATGTGGTCCACCCATTCCTGGATGCTATCATGGTGTTCTCTATTCCAGAGAAGAATATCGAGTGAGAAGTGGTTACTGGAATGAAAGGTGTCAATGAGTTTCCACTGAAAAGAGTGTGCGAGAGCTGGAGAGCAGAAAGAGAGGTCGATGGCTGAGAATGAGCCTCTAGCAGCACAGAAATGAGTGGGAGCGCCTGTGTTGAGAATGCACAACTTGAGAGACATCATGAGGTTCTCCAAAACCCAATCTCGAGGGCAGGCAGAGGTTGAACCCAAGAATATATAATGAGCATTGAAGTCTCCCAGTAGTCAGGGGAGTTGTTCCATAAGATCTGTGAGAGCCTCAGAGTCCGGAGGTAAATACAGCAATCAGAGTGGGATCCTTTGACACACAAATTTCAGCTGCAACTGCTTGCAGGTCAGTAGCCAGGGGGACAGCAGAGAGGAATGGTGCGCATTATTGACAAACACAGCGACCCCTCTTTTGCTGCTTTCTCCGGTCATGTTATCCATTTGATAGAGCATATAGCCTCTTGGCATGGGGGCATCAGATGCTTTAAAACACATTTCCTGTAAGCACAAGCACGGAGGGTGTTCCTGCGCTAGGAATTTCAGTTTCTCCATGTGTCCTGAACCCATTAATATTCCACTGATTGATGGTAGGCATCTCATGGGGGTAGCACTTTCATCCTGACCTCTTTTTTTTTTTTTTTTTTTTTTTTTTTTTTTTTTTTTTTTTTTTTTTTTTTTTTTAGGGCGCAAAACTGCTATGGTCATTAGCGCCCGGTCCGTGACTTAGGAAACAGTAAAAACTGAAAATGGAAACGAAACTCAAAAAATTGGAGAAACTAAAAGCAGAAGGAAGGCTTAAAAATCCACTACAGAAAGGGGTTGGTGGTCCCCAAAAAAAGCTTCAAATGACTGACGTCATTTCACTGGCACTAATAAACTCGAGAACGCGATCAGCCGAGCGCGTGTCATCTGCTAAAATTGACGATATATCAGGCGACAGCTGTAGACGGGCGCGTAACGGAGTAAAATAGGGGCACTCAATTAAAAGGCATCTTACCGTCCAAACCTGACAGCAGTGGGGACAGAGTGGGGGAGGATCGCCACTTAAATGATGTCGATGGCTAAAAAGACAGTGCCCTATCTGGAGTCTAGTTAAAATTACCTCCTCCCGACGACGCGTTCGGGAGGAAGAGGTCCAAGCACGAGGAAGAGCTTTCACGTCCCGTAATTTATTGTGGGGAAGTGTCGACCAATGTGCGTGCCATAAAAGAACAACTCGACGACATAAAACGCTCCATAGATCGGTGAAGGGAATCGATTGAATAGCTGGCCGAAGAAGAGAGACTGCAGCCTTGGCCGCTATATCGGCCATCTCATTTCCACAGATACCAACATGTCCCGGGAGCCAGGCGGAGCAAGCGCAGACAGTCCTGAATCCGGTGGACCAGAGGGTGGACAGGGTAAAGAGCTTGGAGACTGAGGAGAGAGCTGAGAGAATCTGAGCAGATAACATACTGTTTCCGCTGATGGCGGCGGATGTAGTGGACAGCCTGGAGAACAGCATAAAGCTCCACAGTATAAACCGAACACTGGTCGGGAAGCCGAAACTGATTTGGGGTGTCGCCAACAATATAAGCACTCCCTACACCTAACGATGTTTTCGAGCCATCAGTGTAAATAAATGTGGCTTCCTTCATTTGTGCACATAGAGCAGCAAATGCCCGACGATAAACAAGTGAAGGGGTACCATCCTTGGGAAATTGACAAAGGTCACGGAGCAGGCAGATGCGGGGACGGAGCCAAGGCGGTGCTGTACCCCAAGTTGTCAAGAAGGTTTTAGGAAAGCGGAAGGAAAAAGAATGGAGCAGTTGACGGAAGTGGACTCCCGGTGGTAGTAGGGAGGAGGGGCGGCCTGCATACCCTACATCCAAGGAGGCGTCGAAAAAAAATGTCATGGGCTGGATTAGCAGGCATGGAAGACAGATGGCTAGCATAACGACTCAGAAGGACAGCTCGCCGATTGGACAGCGGAGGTTCAGCAGTCTCAGCATAAAGGCTTTCCACAGGGCTGGTGTAAAAAGCTCCACACACTAAACGTAATCCACGGTGGTGGATAGAGTCGAGACACCGAAGAATAGACGGCTGAGCAGAGGAGTAAACTATGCTTCCATAGTCCAATTTCGAGCGCACTAAGGCGCGATAGAGGTGGAGAAGGACCACTCGGTTCGCTCCCCAGGAGGTACCATTCAGGACACGGAGGGTGTTGAGGGATCGGAGACAGCGAGCCGAAAGATAGGAAATGTGGGAGGACCAGCACAGTTTTCTGTAAAACATAAGACCCAAGAATTTAGCGGCGTCCGAAAACGGAAGGTTGACAGGTCCTAGATGTCAGGAGGGTGGAAGAAACTCCGTACGACGCCAAAAATTAGCACAAACGGTCTTACTGGGAGAAAAGCGGAAGCCTGTTTCGATGCTTCATGAGTGGAGGCGATCGAGACAGCCTTGAAGACGTCGTTCAAGAAGGCTGGTCCGTTGAGAGCTGTAGTAGACCACAAAATCGTCCACAAAGAGGGAGCCTGACACATTGGGAAGGAGACAGTCCATAATTGGATTTATGGCAATGGCAAACAGTACAACACTTAGCACGGAGCCCTGGGGTACCCCGTTTTCTTGGGAGAAAGTACGGGAGAGAGTAGTTTTCACCCGCACTCTAAATGTGCACTCTGCCATAAATTCGCGAAGAAATAGTGGCAGCCGACCTCGAAAGCCCCAAGAGAACAGTGTGCGGAGGATGCCGGTCCTCCAGCAGGTATCGTATGCTCTCTCCAGATCAAAAAATATAGCTACTGTTTGGCGTTTCCGGAGAAAATTGTTCATGATATAAGTGGAGAGAGAAACAAGATGGTCAACTGCAGAACGATGCTTTTGGAAACCGCATTGGGCAGGTGTTAAAAGACTGCGGGACTCCACCCACCAAGCTAAACAGCAATTCACCATACGCTCCAAAACCTTACATACACTACTCGTGAGAGAAATGCGGCGATAGCTAGAGGGGAGATGTTTGTCCTTTCCAGATTTCGGAACAGGAACGACGATAGCTTCCCGCCATCGTCTGGGAAAAGTACTGTCGGTCCAAATTCGATTATAAACGCGAAGGAGGTAACGCAGACTATGGGTTGATAAATGCAGCAACATTTGGATGTGGATACCATCCGGTCCTGGGGCGGAGGAGCGAGAAGAATAGAGTGCATGTTGGAGATACCGCATGGAGAAAACAGTATTATAGCTTTCGCGATTTTGAGAAAAGAAAGCAAGAGGTTGCACTTCTGCTGCACGTTTCTTCGGGAGAAACGCTGGCGGGTAATTTGAAGAGCTCGAAATCTCAGCAAAGTGTTTACCCAAGGAGTTAGAAATTGCGATGGGTCCACTAACGTATCACTCGCGACAGTGAGCCCAGAGACCGGGGGGAAACTAGGCGCGCCAGACAACCGTTGAATTCGACTCCAAACTTCCGAGGAGGGAGTGAAGTTGTTAAATGAGCTAGTAAAGAATTTCCAGCTCGCCTTCTTGCTATTGCGGATGACGCGACGGCATCGCGCACTGAACTGCTTATAGCGGATACAGTTGGCCAAAGTAGGATGGTGGCGGAAAACGCGAAGAGCACATTGCCGCTCACGTATTGCATCACGGCATGCCTCGTTCCACCAAGGAACTGGGGGGCGCCAGGGCAATTCGGAGGTGCGTGGTATTGAACGTTCCGCAGCTGTAAGAATAACGTCGGTAAGATGTGTGACCTCATCGTCGACGCTAGGAAAGTGACGGTCATCAAATGTCGCTAGAGACGAAAAAAGTGTCCAATCGGCTTGGGCAAACTTCCAGCATCGCGGGCGCATATATGGCAGTTGAGGCTGCAGTCTAAGGACACATGGAAAGTGGTCACTCGAGTGTGTATCATCAAGGGCGAACCATTCGAAGCGCCGAGCTAGCGGAACAGTACCGACCGAAAGGTCCAAATGAGAGAAATTTGTCGTGGAGGCAGACAAAAATGTAGGGACCCCAGTGTTGAGGCAAACTAGATCCACTTGGTGGAAGACGTCTAGCAATAGTGAGCCACATGGACAAGGATGTGGAGATCGACAAAGCGGGTTGTGGGCATTGAAGCCCCAACCAGCAAATAGGGGGGTGGAAGCTGAGCAAGAAGATGAAGGAGATCAGCTCATGCCATTGGTGTGGACGATGGAATGTATACAGTACAAAGAGAAAAGGTATATCCAGAAAGGGAAAGACGGACAGCGACAGCTTGGAAGGAGGTGGTTAAGGGGATTGGGTGATAATGGAGAGTATCATGGAGAAGAATCATGAGTCCACCATGGGCTGGAGTTCCTTCAACAGAGAGGAGATCAAATTGGACGGACTGAAAATGGGGGAGAACAAAGCGGTCATGGGGATGCAGCTGAAGACAGAAGATGACCGGCGAGTAGGATCGTAAGAGGATCGACAATTCATCCTGATTGGCTTGAATGCCGCGGATATTCCAGTGGATAATGGACATAGGGTAAACAGAAAATGGAGGAATGTGACCAAGGTTGCCGTCAACTCAACGACTGCTCAGAGCTTGCGACCGACAGCATGGAATGGCATTCAGCCGAAGGCAGAAGATCCTGATCCATAGGTTGTTCAGGAGCAGCTCCTGCCACCAGCGATCGGCCGGTTGATCGGCCGCCAGCAGTGCGCCTCGGCGACACAGAAGACGGCCGAGGGCGATTTCCGCCATGTGGTGCTGTAGATGGGACACGCCTTGGCGGAGAAGGAGATGAACTGGGCTTCTTATTAGCCTTCTTGGAAATATGATGTTTAGATGGAGGAGGAACCGATGGTTGTGAAGTTGGGTTACGTAAAAAATCTTCACGAGTATGCTCGTTTTTCTTGGTGTCTGACTTTTGGGCTCGAGATTTAGCAGAACCCGACGAAGGCTGAGCCATAGAGTGGGCAGGCGAAAATGGTGAGGTTGAACGGGCGATCTTTGCGCTGGCCGATCTGACGACTGTGGTACTAAAGGTGAGGTCGCAAGTCTGCGTGGCCACCTCCTTTGTTGGCCGAGGAGAAGCAAGCACAGTGCTGTATTTTCCTGTCTGAGGCACGGTGGGCTGGCGACTGGCGAATAATTTTCGAGCAGCAAAGGTCGACACCTTTTCCTTCACTCTGATTTCCTGGATGAGCTTTTCGTCTTTAAAAATGGGGCAATCTCGAGAGGAAGCAGCGTGGTCACCCATAAAGTTGGCGCAGCGAGGGGATGGAGGTGGACAAGCACCCTCATGTGCATCCTTGCCACACATAACACATTTGGAAGGATTGGAACAGGACTGGCTGGTGTGATTGAACCGCTGACACCGATAGCAACGCGTAGTGTTTGAGACGTAACGGCAAACGGAAATTATATCATAGCCTGCTTTGATTTTCGATGGGAGTTGAACTTTGTCAAATGTCAAGAAGACAGTGCGGGTTGGAATGATGTTTGTGTCAACCCTTTTCATAACTCTATGAACAGCCGTTACGCCCTGGTCAGACAGGTAGTGCTGAATTTCTTTGTCAGACAATCCATCGAGGGAGCATGTATAAACGACTCCATGCGAGGAATTTAAAGTGCGGTGTGCTTCAACCCGGACAGGGAAGGTGTGGAGCAGTGAAGTACGCAGCAATTTTTGTGCCTGGAGGGCACTGACTGTTTCTAACAACAAGGTGCCATTCCATAATCTGGAACAAGACTTTACAGGACCTGCAATTGCGTCGACACCTTTCTGAATAATGAAAGGGTTGACCGTGGAGAAGTTGTGACCTTCGTCAGACCGAGAAACAACAAGGAACTGTGGCAACGATGGAAGAACTGTCTGTGGCTGAGACTCAGTGAACTTACGCTTGTGAGCGGACATAGTGGAAGGTGAGGAAACCATTGCGGAAGAATCCCCCATGATTATCGGTGTCTCCGATGGCACGCTCCTCCCTTGTGGGGGCACTCCCGCCTTAGGTGATTCTTTGATTCTTCACACCTCAGGTCACACCTCCCGACAAATGGACAGAGGGACCAATCGGCACTTTCGGAAGGTATCAGCTCAGGTAATCACCCCTCCCTGGGCCTGGCTGTTACCAGGGGGTACGTACGTGTCCTACCTGTCTATCTGGGGCGGGGAATTACGCGTTACCCCGTCACTGGCTACGCATGGAAATGCGTGTGTCAGCCTTTAGACACGCACAGGGAGGAAAAAAGAGAAAAGGAAAGGAAAGAAGAGGGGGTCTCAAACGCCACAGTGGAGAAAAGGGCAAAGAGAAGAGTAAGGAAAAGAGAAGGACAGAAGAAGAACGAAGACTTGCAAGCAGAGAAAGCAAAGAAATTGTTACTGTTTCGAGCGACCGTCTCCGGACGTAGGCACAAACCATACTCCCAGAGGGGGAGAAAGGGAAGGAAAGAGCCTGAGGTGGGGGGGGGGGGGGGGGGGGGGCAAGATGGGAGATGGGGAAGGATGCGGAAAGGGAAGGTATGCAGCCCGGAAAGGAAGAAAGGCCACATTAGTTCGGGGTCCCGTGCTCGCTACGCACGTATCCACAAAAGAGTTGTGGACCCCCTGAGGGGATCCTGACTTTCTGCTGGGGAGGGGAGCCTGCAATGGGTGAAGGCTCAGTCTTGAAGTGAGATAATTGCCCCACTCAGACATCAAGGTCCATCCCCTCTGAAGAAGATTCAAGAGAGATGTCAGACAGGGATGATGTTGACATCTCCATCAGTGGGCAATTCTTCACCTACAACTTTGATTTTTTGGTCTGTGTAGGCTTCAGAGTCACAACCGCAGAAGTGTTAGTGGTAGCTCTGCATGGTGGACATGACTGGACCTTTGGAGCGGCAGAGAGTTCAGCAACATTAGAAACCATGACTTTTTCTTAAGTTCTGGTGGTAGGGGCAGGCTTTGAAGTAACTGCAGCAGCACAAGTGCATTACAAACATAGGTACTAGTTTTGACACTAGCAACCACCATTTGTGTAGCAGCATCACTTTTCTGGACTGGCTGATTGAGAATAGAAGCAAAGAAACCAGTGAATGGGGGTGGCTGCATGGCCTTGTATATGTTTTTAGTGTCACCATACAGGATGCATTTTGTCATTTCTATCACCTGGGTCTTCCAATCTTCAAGGCAGACACAACAGTCAATACTCCAGACAGGGTGATCCTCAGAGCAGTTGACACACTTTGGAGGAGATGAACAACAACTCTATCATGGGCCGTTTTACCACATTTGCCACAAGTGGCTTCTCCTTTACAACCAAATTGCTGGCGTTTAAAACATCACACTTGGTTTGGGGAAATAAGGCCACATGATTAGGTGAAGGAAACCTGATTTGACACACTGTGGAAGTTTCGTTCAGTTAAGTGTGAGTGTAAAAAGAGTCCGATTTGACGAGATTACCATCCACTTTTTTCACAATGTTTTGCACATCAATAATACCTCTCTGGGACCACTCAGCTTTCAGTTCCCAGATCCCAGTAAGTCACAACATCTTTGCTATAGTTCAAGGTGTTGTGCAGTTCAGTTTCAGTTGTATACTCCCAATGGCATTGAGCTTTCTGGAGCTTCTACACTTGTTGGGAACTAGATGTTTTGACCAACACAGTCCCATTTCGCAAGTGCTTGACAGATTTGAAGGTTCCAGCAATGCCCTCTAAACATTTTTGTATGTAAAATGGTGAAACTTTATCGAAGCTGCTCTTTTTCCTCTTAACTATTAAAAACACGTTCTGACAACCAGCTTGCATTCTGTTACTATTAACTGAGTCTGGAGGACTAGCTACCTGAGCGTTCTTGTTCGACTGGGTGTTGGTACCTACCAGTGGCTCACCTATTCTGCTGGGAGGAGGAAGAGAAAATTTAAGATATTAACAGAATCTTTCATCGGTTCTTGGTAGAACAACATTATAATAAGTGAAAAGCACTAGTTTGCTTTTGTTCTACAATATATATTGTAGAACAAAAGAAAATTTATGCCTTATACAACTGAAGTGTGGAAGGTTCCCCAAGACTGCCCACTAATGATTGTGCCACTTCAACAGCCATGCATCTCATCAGCACACAACACACCTTAAGACTGAGGATTTTTTTTTTTAGATGTTTTTACAAACCTCACAATCCAAGCCAAAATGCCCGGTCCCTGTGACACACAACCACCACTGTGCCATTAACAGTGGTCACTGAAGCATTTTCAGAGTTCACGGTGACAGGAGACTGGTGGTGCTAATCAGCTCCCAGCTCAGGAACCCTGGGATTGGCAAGCCCATACCTAGCAAGCGAATGCTGAGCCCTTGAAGGACACTTACCTTGTGCCTGTGCTGGCAATGTGTTAAATAACTGTACATGCATGCTTGTGTAATTGTTTTTAGTTTCACTACTGCAAATGTATTTGTAATGAAAGATCCTGCAACTGTATTGAAATTAAAATTTATCCTTTATTTCACTGTCTAAGTTGCATATTTAATTTTATGGTGACTAGCTTCTATCAACACTTGGTGATCTTCAGCTCTATGTAGTTGTGTATGCATCCCATTATGTCCATGTGGAACTGGATGCAAAAATGCAGTGTAGTTGGGAAGTATGTGTCACAGTGTAATTTGTAGTTCAGTATGGATACCACAGGCTGCTTATGCAACTACACAGATCTGAAGATGATCAAATATTGATACAGACAAGTCATGAGATAAATAAATGTGTGACTGAGGTGGTCAACTAAAAATTTTTTTTAAATGTCTTAAGTTTTCTTAACTTTGGCAAAATGGGTTGTAAATTTGCTGTTTTGGCAAGTGTCACTTTAATGAACAAATTGTTGCAGTTTAGGGTTCTGTTGGTTTTCCAACATGCTAATATTCTCTTTGCTTTTTCATTTTACTTTTCATTGGTATTAATAACATACAGCTCTCTTGTCCTCACTGCTGTGTAAATTTTGCAATATTTCCTCAAGATAACTGCTCAACATCATAAGGTGGATGCTGCTAGCAAGCTGCAACTGTGACAGTCGTTACCTTCCAGCAATGCCCATCTGACAATGTTCGGAAGTGTTCTCCAAGAGAAATTTTGGAATTTATGCAACATAGTCTGATGACATTCCTCCAGGACCATATATTCAACAGATCAACCAGTAACATTAGAAGGGGTCAGCTGAATGCACCAATACCAGATGTTGGTTTTGGCCCATGACATCTTGTACATGCAAACAGAACACTGACATTATTTATTTTAATCAAAAGAATAGCAACATTAACTACGAATGGGCACTGAAATACATCAATGATGAAAGTTGAAAATTTGTGTCAGCCTGGGGCTCTAAACTGGATTTTTCTGTTTCTCACGAGTAGTTCCCTTGGCCATCCAGACACAGTTCCTACCAACCAAAATTTGCAACTTATCCACACACTATTGACATAGTGCCCATGCCCATTACTCTCACTACTTGCAGTGATCGCCGATTGCTGCAGGAGTTTAGGCTTGCTTGAGTATCTGCACAGAAGGGATCATTGGGTGTCTTGTCTTAGTTATGTATGTGTGCTGTCTGTTCTCTCTGATATGTCTGAAAGAACACGGGCATGTCCAAAAGAACAAACACCATAGTTGATCCTGCGAACTTATATGACAGTTAATCAAAGGAATAATGGCATTAGCTGCTAGTGAGCACTGAAATAAATTAATGGGGATTTTGCTGTTTCTCTTGAATGGTCATTGCAGCATCAATGAGTTAATAGTGAAGTTCAGCAGTGATGGTATCTGATCTTCTGGACACGTCTGACACCACATGTAACAAGGGCAAGACGGCCAATGATCTCTTCCATGCAAATGCATGAACACACCCAAACTCCTAAGGGAATCAGCAAACACTAGCAGTAGTTAGGGTAATGTGCACAGGCACTACGTCAGTAGTGTGTGGATGAGTTGGAAATTAATGTCAGCCAGGGACTGTCTGCAGGTTGCTGAGGTGGTTAAAGCAACATTTGAGAGAAACAGAAAAATCTATGTTTGAGTCCTGGTGAGGCCTAAATTTTCAACTTTCCCCACTGAGTTGTTTCAATGCCCACTAGCAGCTAATGACGTTATTCCTTTGAATAACCGTCTTGTAAGGCTGCAGGATCAACAATGGTATATGTTCTTCTGCACATGTTCAAAAGAACAGACACCACATAAATAATATTAGTTTTAATTCTACGAGGGTAGTTTGGGAAACTTGCAGAATAACCAGCAGATGTCACTGATAGCACACGAGGTTTCTGTGTGATATCAGGTCTTTTGAAATGGTAAAAAGCAACAAGCAGTTGTTGTTTTCGTTCTAGCTTTATTAGAGCAGATCCAGATTTTGACTAGAAACTAGCCATTATCAGTGCAATATTTTGGAGTTGTATTACAGGTACTGCACTGGTAATGGCTAGTTACTAGCTGAAATCTGGATCTGCTCTAATAAAGCTAGAACAGAAATGATGACTGAATGCTGCTCTTTACCATTTTGAAAGTTGTATCACAGTCATGGAGCGCATTCTACTTTCCTAATGGAGGTAATCTGATAATGATACATAATCCTTTAAGAATAAACAGGTGATGCATCTGTGCTCTGAGCAGATACCTGAGGTGTGGTCATTTCTCTGTTGATGTTCCTGGGTAGTGTTTTTTGTGGGGGAGATAGCAAGATTTGAGCAGTGATTACAGTGATTAAGTACTTCGTAAAGAAAGGTATTAAAGCAAAGGAAATTCATGCCAATTTTCAGAACACACTGAGGGCGGGAGCAACTGTTCCTTCATATTCAAGTGTTGCCAAGTGGACAAATGAGTCAGGACAGCCTATACGATGATCTATGTAGTGGTCAGGTACTACCCCAGAAATTACAGCAGAAGCGCATAAAATGGTCATGAAGGATCACCGACTGAAGGTGTGAGGAATTGCTGAAGCTGTAGGGATTTTGTCTGAACAGGCACTTCACATTTTAACAGTGGAATTGGATACGAGAAAATTATTTGCTAGATGGGTGCTATGACATCGCAGAATTAAAAACACATCACAATGGAAATGTCCGAATAATGATTGACCTGTTTTTAGAGCAACAAACACAATATTTTGTACCAGTTTGTGACCACAAATGAAACATGGGTCCAATACTATTCCCACAGATAAAACAACAGTCCACACAGTAGAAACATGTTGATTCATCACCATCAAAGGAAGCAAAGGCAACATGGATAGCTGGAAAGGTCTTGGCATCACTTTTCAGGAACGCGAAAGGGATTCAGCTGATACATTATCTTCCCACTGGGATAATACAACACTAATCATCTGGACCAATTACAGCAAAAGATACACGAAAAGAAGCCAAGTTTGGCATGGAAGAAAGTCATTTTTCATCAAGACAATGTGTGTCCACACACAAGTGTCATTGCCATGGCAATGCCAACTTATTTGCCTGGTGTATCTTTGTAAGACTTGTTCCAAAACTCAAAATTTTTCTTGTGGATGGAGATTCTTGTCAAAAAAAGAATTGATAGCTGAAGTTGTCTAGTATTTTGCAAGCCTGGAGCAATCTAACATTTACGATGGGATCAAGGCATTGGAGCATCACTGGACCAAGTGCATTTGCGTACAGGAAGATTACATTGAAAAATAACAAAGTTTCACTGAGGTAAGTCATTTTTTTTCCTACTCAATTCAGAGAACTTTACAACCTAGTCCTCATATATAAAAATTCTGGAATGTAGCATGTGGTGGCAGACAAATCTGCACCACAGTGCAAGGTCTAGGATAGGTTGGGAGGAATTTGATTTTGAATTGGTGAATTCAACAAATGTCAGTATGAAATCTTATTTGTGGTGAAGTATTGGTACTGATTTCTAGGGTACCCTTAAGTCTAGATTAGGTTGAAAGGTATAGTTTGGTTGTGAACAGGGGAAACTGACAAATGTGATTTCATGAGAATAATCATAATTATTTTTATAGTGAGCACTTTAAACATATTGTCTACCACTTTGATAACATCATGAGTCAAAGCAAACGGGCAGTATCGGAAAATTCGTTTCCTCCTGAAGATTTGCATTTCCTGTTAGAAGTTCGGTTTCTTCTTTGTACGCAAGCTGTCTTATGTTTTAATGGCATGCAGTACATCTGCGTTCTCTTATAGCTGTGATTACGTTCATACACCTCGCTAGTAACTGTTACAGTGGCAAATATATCTACTCTTTAGATCTGTCCACCAGACTCTATAAACCAAAAGTGACTCAGAAAAATGATTTGCAATCACCAGTATAGAGCTCTTTTAGAAATTTTTGACAACAGCACATTTAACAAGTATATTTCTGAAAATCTTTGTAAGCTATGAATGTTGTGGATAACTTATTACATGGCAAATCCACCTCAGTGATTTACTCATCCCGAATTTCAGTACATATCAACATGAATAAACGTAAATTTCTCAGATGTTTTAGAAGTTATTACTGTCATGTACATAAACTATTTCACAGTAAATCGGCATTTGTGTTAGTTACTGTAGCATACTTTATAACTAACATATTGTTTTATACCTAGCATCCCTTTCAAGAAGGATATATATTAATTGCATTTATCAAACAACGGAAATGTAGACCAACACCTTCAACCTATTACCAGGTACATACCCTCCTATATAAAAGATACCAACCATTTCCTCCACCGACACTCCACAGGTCCTGTCCCTTTACCACACAGTGCTCTGCTCATCACTATTGATGCCATCTCCCTGTACACTAACATCCCTAATGCCCATGACTTTACTGCTATTGAACACTAACTTTCCCAACGCCCAACAGACTCCAAACCAACAACCTCCTTCTTAGTCGTCATGCCCAACTATATCCTCACCCACAATTACTTCTCCTTTGAAGGTATTACCTACAAATAAATCCAGGATACGGCTATAGGTACCCACATGGCACCATACTATGCCAACCTATTCATGAGTTATCTAGAGGTATCCTTCCTAAAAACCCAGAATCCTAAACCCCTCATCTGGTACAGATTCATTGATGATATCTTTGCTATCTGGATCGAAGGTGAGGACACCATATCGACATTCCTCCAGAACTTCAACAACTTCTCTCCCAATTGCTTCACCTGGTCCCTGATCATACTCAACCCAACAAGTAGCCTTCCTAGATGTTGAGCTCCACCTTAAAGATGGCTACATCAGTATCTCCGTCCATATCAAACCTACTAACCACCAGCATACCTCCGCTTCGACAGCTGCCAACCATTCCATAAGAAGAAGTCCCTTCTGTACAGCCTAGCCACCCGTGGTTATCGCATCTGCAGTGATGAGCAGCCTCTCTCAAAATATACCGAGGGTCTCACTGAAGCCTTCACTAACCATAAATGTCCCACAACCTCGCACAAATACAAATATCCTGTGCCTTATCTTTCAAGTCTTCCCCCAACTACCAAAGCCCCACTGTCTGGCTGCAGAGAAGCATTCCCCTCGTACTCTATCGCTCACGACAGGAGCAGCTGAATTACATTCTCCGCCAGGGTTTCGATTACCTTTTATCATGCCATGAAATGAGAAATCTCCTGCCCACTATCTTTCCCACCCCTCCCACAGTGGTATTCTGCCATCCAACGAAGCTAGACAATATACTCGTCCATTCTTACACAACACCTGCTCCCAATCCCTCGCCTCATAGCTCACATCCCTGTAACAGACCTAGATGCAAGACCTGTCCCATACACCATCCCACCACCACCTACTCCAGTCTGGTCACTAACATCACATATCCCATCAAAGGGAGGGCTACTTGTGAAAGCAGTCATGTTGTCTACAAGTTAAGTTGCAACTACTGTGCTGCATTCTATGTAGGCATGACAACCAACAAGCTGTCCGTTTGCATGAATGGCTACCAACAAACTGTGGTGAAGAAACAAGTGGACCACCCTGTTGCTAAACATGCTGCCAAACAAGACAACCTTTATTTCAATGACTGCTTCACAGCTTGTGCCACATGGATCCTTCCCACAAACACCAGCTTTTCTGAACTGTGCAGGTAGGAACTTTCCCTGCAATACATCCTATGTTACTGTAACCCTCCTGGGCTCAACCTTCGTTAGTCACTGTCCTCACCCATCCAGCCCCTTCCCTGTTCCCATTCCAGCACTACATAGCTGACGTTCCACCACCACACCCAGTCTTTTTATTTATCTCCTTTTCTGCTACTTCCCCTTCCTACCTCTCCCCTGCCCTCAGCCTAACCTGCAGCGCTTCGCTATCTGCCAACTCCACCATACTATGCCTCCCCCTCCCCGCTTCAGCCTCCTCCTTACTCCCACCCACTTGCCACTCCCATCATCCACTGGTGCTGCTACTCGCAGTGTGGTTTCAGTTGCCTTAGACTGCAGTTGTGTGTGTGTGTGTATTGTTGACGAAGGCTTTAACGGCCGAAAGCTATTATTGTGAGAGGTTTTTTGTTGTGCATTGTTGACGAAGGCTTTAATGGCCGAAAGCTACTATTGTGAGAGGTTTTTTGTTGTGCCTGTCTGTAACTCGGCATCTTCGCTATATGGTGAGTAGCAACTTTCCTTCTCATAATATTGTTACTTACATTTATTGTACGTTAATACTACTTTTGAATTTGTTAGTGACTATAGTCTCAAAACTTGAAAGCTGTGCATCACAGCAGTCAGGTAGATGCAGTATTTTTGATTCTCGAAAAGCATTTGACTCAGTACCACGCCTATGCTTTTTATCAAAAGTACAATCATATGGTGTATCAAGCGAAATTTGTGACTGGATTGAAGACTTTTGATAGGAGGGACACAGCACGTTATCTTTGATGGAGAGTCATCGTTAAAGTAGAAGGGAAATGTGTGTTGGGACCCTTGCTGTTCATGTTGTATATTAGCCACCTTGTGGACAATATTAACAGTAACTTCAGAATTTTTGCAGATGATGCTGTTATCTACAATGAAATACTGTCGGAAAGAAGATGCATAAATATTCAGTCAAATCCTGATAAGATTTCAAAGTGTGCAAAGGTTAGCAACTTGCTTTAGATGTTCAGAAATGTAAACTTGTGCACTTCACAAAACGAAAAATGCAGTATCCTATGACTATAATATTAAAGAGCCACAGTTGGAATTGGCCAACTCACACAAATACCTGGTGTAACATTTTGTAGGGATATGAAATGGAATTATTATATAGGCTCAGTTGTGGGTAAAGCAGGTGGCAGACTTCGGTTTATTGGTAGAATACTGGGGAACTGCAATCAGTCTACAAAGGGGATTGCTTACAAATCAAATCACTTGTGTGACCCATTCTAGAATACTGATCAAGTGTGTGGAACCTGTACCAAATATGACTAACATGGGATATTGAACTTATACAGAGAAGGGCGACACAAATAGTCACATGTTTTTTTGACCCATGGGTGAGTGATACTGAAGAAACTGAAATAGCAGACTCTTGAAGATAGAAGTAAACTATCCCAAGAAAGTTTGTTAAAAATGTTTCAGGAACTGGCTTTAAATGATGAATCTATGTATATCCTACAACCCACTAAGTATCACTCACACAGATGTCATGAGGACACAATTAGAATAATTACAGCACATGCAGGGGCATTCAGACAACTATTCTTCCTCCACTCCATATAGAATGGAACTGGAAGAAACCTTAACAACTGGTACAAAGGAGTGCACCCTCAGTCATGCACTTTGCGGTATTTTGCAGAGTATGGATGTTGATGAAGATATAGAAAAAGTTACAAAACTAGTAATTTTTACCACAGGTTAACCTTCTGCCTTAGTAGATATATCATTTTGCATACTAACACTTCAGTTCTTAAAGTGAATTAGTAATGTTTTTAGCACAACAGATTCAAAGACAATCAGCAGGTTTAGTTTAAAGTTATTTGTTTACTGCCATGTAAAACAATGCAGCAGCCACAATGCAGCCCAACTGTGAATGCAGTTCTCAAACATGGGATGAGTTAGTAGATGTTCATATGCAGCTGGAAATTGCCCTGACTATTGTCAAATGACTGGCAGCTGTTGTGAATTGTTGTGTTGGGAGAGCTCCCACAAGCCAAAGTTATCTAAGGTACTATCCTCCCTGTGAATCCTTTCTCGTGTACAGGAAATAATGGGATCTGGCACTACCTGTCCACTTAACTGTCAGTGGCATACCAGTGGTACTATAGGCATTCTGTTCAGGATAGACATGGACCAGGGAGGACTCAGGTTGTCCCTCTAACCAACAGATTCATGGTGCTGTGTTCCACTGAAACTGAGCCAGTTGGACTAACTTCACCTGTTGAAGAAACCTGCATTGTCCTGTGTCAAGAGGAAGAAAACACAAAAGGGTCCAGCACCAAGGATGCGGGAAGGAACACCAGGTGCCTCATTCATAATGCTGAAGAGGCTATTCTGTCAGACACTGAGGAAACAGTGTGCAATCAACTGCAGATTGTGGCATATGTTGGCAAAGGGAGGTGGTGTATTTGTCGCAGTACACAAGAAACTCAAATCCTCAGACAGAAACTGAAAGTGTATTATGTGAGATTGTTTGGGCGAGATTCCGTATCAGCATTAAAGTGTAATTGGATCCTTCTGTCAACCACCAGTCTCATGTCCTGATGTAACCAGAAACTTCAGATAACCTGAGTTTGCTTGTACGTAAGTTCCCACATCATACTGAGAATATCAGTAGATACTTTAATCATCTAATAATCAATTGGAAAAATTACAGTTTTGTTAGCAGTGGGTGTGACCAGACATCCTGTGAAAAATTATTAAATGCCTACTCTGAAAACTACGCAGAACATGTAGTTCTACGCACTGACAATACAACTATATTAGGTCCAATGGCAACAAATAGACCTGACCTCTTTGATTATGTTCACATCGAAACTGGTATCAGTGACCGTGATACAGCTGTGGCAACAATGATTACCAAAATGCAAAGGACAACTAAAACAAGTAAAAAAATCTACATGTTCAACAAACTAAACAAAAAAGCAGTTGTGAAATATCCCAATGAACTTTAGCACAGGACAGGAACACGAAGAGGAGCTATGCATCAAGATTAGAAGAGTAGTTGACCATGCACTGGTAAATATGTACCCAGTCTTGTAAAGCAACAGAGACTACTGCATAGTAGGTGTAAAATAAAGCATAGGACTGTAGATAGCAAGAGGCTAAATGAAATACGTTTGGCTGTCAAGAGAGCAATGCGTGAAGCCTTCAATGACTACAATATTCTGAAATGAACTTTCATGAAACCCAGAGATATTCTGGACATATGTCAAGCCTGTTAGTGGCACCAAAATTCACATCCCTTCATTTGTGGATGAGACAGAAATTAAAATTGAGGGGTAGCAAAACAAAATCTGAAATGCTTAACTCTACTTTCAAATATTACTTTAAGAAGGAAAGCCCAGGAAAACTGCCCCAATTTAATTCTCATACAACTGAAAAGACAAGTGAAACAAGCATTAGCATAAGTGGCAGTGACAAACAGGGTCAATCCATACCATCTCAGAAAAATTTTATATTTGCTGAGTGAATTCTCCCGATGTTTAGTAGTCAGAAAAATATTTTTTTTTAAATTATTGTTTATTATTTTGAAATGGCGTCCACATTTGTTCCAGGTCGCATGCATTTTTTCATATTTGCAAGCATATACATTTTTTACAATTATTCAGTAGTGGATCGTCCTAAGCCTTTCAGATAATATGCATTTAGTTCAACACACTCTGGGTTACAAATTAACTTCATTATCACTTAGCTGAATGTACTCTTTAATATATTTTTAAAAGTTCAAAGTTATCAGCCACAAATTAAAAAAAAACTCAATTTTTGAACAGTAGTTTTCCAAAGAAAGATTAATTTCTCAGCTTTAATATTTTTTCTGCTATTACACTGTATAGTACAGTTACTTTTTATATAGCATCAATGGTGAGCAGCTTACACTTAAAAAAATACACTATTATAAAAAAATAGATTTTTTAAATATTCCATTTTGTGGCCTGCAATAGCTTTGTTGGAGGACCAGACCAAATTCTGAAAATTTCACAGTTAATAGTCCTTTATGATATCAAACTTCAGTATAAATTTCAACTTTGAGATTCAATTGGAAGTTATGGAAAAAAGATTACAAACACGAGTAAAAAATATGTTTTTAACATCTGCAATATCTGGTAGGCTAATCAAATAAAGTATACCAATTGCATAATGTAACCCACCACATTACACTAGCTAACGATTATTTGTCAAAACAATGCTGTGGTAATTGTTTCAGCAGGTTAACAATTGCATCTGCAAGCCTATACAAGTCTGATTGTTGTCTTCCCCCTTACACCAACAATTGTCTACCCACACTTATTTAGCTAGAAGTTCTTGAAGTGTGCAGTTGAAAAATGGTGTCTCAGTGTTCTGTTGGTGTTATTTTTAATGAACCAGGCCATAAATGTGTGTATGGAGTGTATCCTAAAGACATTACTTTAGTCAAAGGTTAAAGTGAAGAAGAAAAAGTGTTGTTTTACTTACGAGTCGGCCCAGAGGTCAAATCAACATGCAAGTACCAAGGAATGAAATACTTAAAAAAATTTCATCACCTTTTTGGACAGTATTGCATGGACCCTTTTCAGAAACATAAGAAACCTATAACACAAGGTCTATGAGAAATAACATTTGATCATTATTCTAAAAATAAAAGCCCTTTTGTCAATCTCATACCAGGAAAATCACCACCATGTTATTTTGTCAATTTCATACCAGGAAAATCTTGTGTCCAACATGTTATTCTAAGATATTTGTAATTCACAAGAGAAAGGATAGTGAAACCTCAGATACAGAATGTTGTGACTTATCAGCAACCATTGAAAAAGTAGATACAGCTTGTGAAATCCTGGGTATATCGCCTGCTAGTAAAATTAGAAGACCAAGTGGCTTGAATATAAAAATTGAGAAAGTGGCAGCTACAGTCAAAAAGAATTTGTAAGTTTCATTTCAAAATACAATATGTACTAAAACAGGTGGAAGTTCTAAAACTTCACCAATCGAATATGATGATTTGATAGAAAAACTAAAAATTAAATGCAGTACTTCAAACAAAGAGGATAAAATTAAGATTATCCATTAACTGTTGAATTTTTGTAGTTGTGCAAAAGTTAGTGATGAATTTAATGTGTCAGAATGTCTTGTTAAGTTAACAAGGCAATTAGTAAAAGGGCAGGGAATTTTACCAGCATTACAAAAGAAGAGTGCATCTAATTTGGTAGGTGAAAACAAAATCAATAAAGTTATTAAGTATTATGATGATGACAGCAAAGGACTTGGAAGAGCAGTTGAACAGAATGGACAGTGTCATGAAAGGAGAGTATAAGATGAACATCAACAAAAGTAAAACAAGGATAATGGAATGTAGTCGAATTAAGTCGGGTGATGCTGAGGGAATTAGATTAGGAAATGAGGCACTTAAAGTAGTAAAGGGGTTTTGCTATCTGAGGAGCAAAATAACAGATGATGGTCAAAGTAGAGACGATATCTAATGTAGACTGGCAATGGCAATGAAAGCGTTTCTGAAGAAGAGAAATTTGTTAACATCGAGTAAAGATTTAAATGTCAGGAAGTCGTTTCTGAAAGTATTTGTATGGAGTGTAGCCATGTATGGGAGAGAAACATGGACGACAACTAGTTTGGACAAGAAGAGAATAGAAGCTTTTGAAACGTGGTGCTACAGAAGAATGCTGAAGATTAGATGGGTAGATCATATAACTAATGAGGAGGTATTGAATAGGACTGGGGAGAAGAGAAGTTTGTGGCACAACTTGACTAGAAGAAGGGATCGGTTGGTAGGACATGTTCTGAGGCATCAAGGGATCACCAATTTAGTATTAGAGGGCAGCGTGGAGGGTAAAAATCGTAGAGGGAGTCCAAGAGATGAATACACTAAACAGATTCAGAAGGATATAGGTTGCAGTAGGTACTGGGAGATGAAGAAGCTTGCACAGGATAGAGTAGCATGGAGAGCTGCATCAAACAAGTCTCAGGACTGAAGACCACAACAACAACATTATGATGACGATAACAGCCATTTGATGTCTGGCAAAAAAGACTGTGTTTCTGTGAAAGTAAATGGTTCTACATGAACTATTCACTGAATTTAAAAAACAAAATCCTGACATTCAAATTGGAAGATCGAAGTTTTGCGAGTTGAGAGCAAGACAGTGTATTGCTGCAGGGGCATCTGGCGCCCATAATATTTGTGTTAGCTTGTATCATCAGAACATAAAGTTGATGACAGATGGGGCCAATCTTAAGAGTTGACTATAAAGACCTTTTGGAAGTTATGGTATGCAATGTTGACAGTTACAATTGTATGATCAAGGGAAAATGTGGAGATTGTCCAGGCAAACAAGCCTCACTTGACATGTTTGAAGAATCCGAAGAAGATGATTTGATGCCTGACAATATAAAATACAAACAATGGGTGACACAAGACAGAAATGAATGGTGACAGTCATAAAATCACAAGAAGAGTTTTTTGAAGTGTTGGAGGCTAACCTTGAAAATCTGAAAATGCATCATTTTATTGCAAAAGCTCAGTGTAAATTTTTGAAAGACAAAAAGCAAACCTTGGCAGCTGAAGAATGCTTAGTTCTTGCTGACTTTTCAGAAAATTATTCCTTTGTTGTTCAAGATGAAGTACAAGGGCACCACAGGGTAAACAAACAGGCCACAGTTCATCCATTTGTATTCTATTATAAAGATGAAGATCAACTAATGAGCCACAGATTTTGTGTCATAACTGACTACCTTGAACACAACACTACAGCAGTGCACATTTTTTCAAGTAAAATTAACAAACCACATTAAAACAAAACAATTTTTTTTATTAACCTCTTCTTCCATAAAGAAGATTTTGGGTTTAATGTATAATGGCACTTTTTCACTTTTTGCCATGGAAAGAATGCCTCTGATGGTGTCGAGGGTACAACAAAGCAAGATGTCACAAAAGGAAGTCTGCAGTGGACCGATGACCATCATATCATAACACCTCAAGAAATGTTTGAAATAAGTAAAAAACATATCAAAGGAATTACCTAGGTTTTTGTACAATGTGAGGAAATACAAGAAGTCTATGACAGTGTCTTGAAGGAAAGGTACAGCACTTGTCGGAAGATTAAAGGCACTATGTCTTTTCATTGTTATGTACCCCATTCACAAAACTTACTGAAGTGTGAGATCACATCAACTTCACCTGATAGTGAACTTCTTCAGTGTGGAAAACTTGTGCAACTGGTTCTTCAAAATAAGAACATAGTGGCTTGTGTTTATGATGAACAGTGGTGGATTGGTAATATTGACTGTCAAAACCAAGATGTACATGTTGTATTTTATCCCCCTCCTGGACCAAGGACATCTTTTAAAAAAACTGAGAAGAATCTAGTTTGGATGCTACTTAAAAATGTACTAAGGAAGCTGTCTCCCATGGAATTTACAACTATGACTGGGCAAACTTATAACCTACCACCCAAACTGAGTGAACAAATTTCTCAAATGTTCAATGAGCAATGTCCTAAAAACAAATAACAAGAGAACAATATAATGTAATTAGTAGGCTTATTTTCAATAAAAAAGTAGGTAATCATAGATATGATTAATCTATAAACTGTAATTGATATATTTTATTCCATAAGCCTAGATATCACAAATGTTAAAAAACGTATTTTTACTTGTGTTTGTAATTTGTTTTCCATGACGACCAATTGAATCTCAAAGTTGAAATTTATACTGAAGTTTGATATCATAAAGGTCTATTAATTGTCAAATTTTCGGATTTTTATCTGTTCCCTCAATAAAGATATTGCAGGCCACAAAATGGAAAAATTTAAAAAAATCCATTTTTTAAAAATAGTGTATTTTTTTAAGTGTAAGCTGCTCACCATTGATACTCTATAAAAAGTAACTGTACTATACAGTGTAATATCAGAAAAAATATTAAAGCTGAGAAATTAATCTTTGTTTGGAAAACTACTGTTCAAAAATTGAGTTTTTTTTTTTAATTTGTGGCTGATAACTTTGAACTACTGAAAATATATTAAAGAATACATTCAGCTAAGTGATAATGATGTTAATTTGTAGCCCAGATTGTGTTGAACTAAATGCATTTTATCTGAAAGGCTTAGGACAATCCACTACTGAATAATTGTAAAAAATGTAGATGCTTGCAAATACGAAAAAACGCATGCAGCCTGGAACAAATATGGTCACCACTTCAAAATAATGAACAATAAATTTAAAAAAAAAAAATATTTTTGTGATTACTAGACATTGGGGAATTCACCTAGCAAATACAAAATTTTTCTGAGGTGGTCAAGCAACCTATTATTATTATTATTATTTTTATTTATTTATTTATTTATTTATTTTGGACCACTGGGTATGGATTGATCCAACAGCTGAAATCATTCATACTGGACAAAGCTCCAGTGCCCAATGGAATCGCTGTCAGATTCCACACTGAATTTGTGGCTGAGCTAACCCCTCTGTTAACTATAATCTATCACAGATCCCTTGGGGGGAAAATAAAAAAAACAGCATGCTCAGTAGTTGGAAGAAGGCACAGGTCAGACTGATATACAAGAAAGGTAGCAGAAGTGATCCACAAAACTACCATCCAGTATCCTCAGCACAGACTTATTGTAAAACCTTAGAACATGTTCTGAACTTGAACATAATGAGGTACCTCAAACATAACGACCGTCTCCGTGCCAACCAGCATGGATTCCAAAAACACTGATCATGTGAAAACCAACTCGCAAATTTATCATGTGACATATTGAAAGGTTTGGATCAAGGCAGTCAAGCAGACACAGTATTTCTTGATTTCTGAAAAGCATTTGACTCAACACCGCATTTCGCCTATTATCAAAACTACAGTTATAAGGGGTATCAAGCAAAATTTTTTGGTACGAAGAATCCAGCAAGTTATCGTGGATGAAGAGTCATCACCAAATGTAGAAGTAATGTCGAGTGTGCCTCAAGGAAGTGTGTTGGGATCCTTGCTGTTCATATTGTATATTAATGATCTTGCAGACTATCTTAAAGAAGCTTCATAAATATTCAGTCAGATCTTGATAAGATTTCAAAGTGGTGCACAGACTGGTAACTTGCTTTAAATGTTTAGAAATGTAAAATTGTGCACTTCACAAGATGTAAAAAATGTAGTATCCTATGACTATAATATCAATGAGTCACAGAAGGAATTGGTTAACGCATATGAATACCTGGGTGTAATAACAATCTGCAGGGATATGAAATGTAATAAGCACATAGCCTCAGTTGTGGGTAAAGAAGGTGGTAGACTATAGTTTATTGGTGGAATACCGGGGAAGTGCAATTCGTTTACAAAGGGGATTTCTTACAAATCACTCAAGTTGCCCAGCCTAGAATATTGCTCAAGTATGTGGTACCCATACCAAATAGGACTACAGCAGATATTGAATTCGTAAACAGAAGGAGAGTACAAATGGTCACAGGTTTGTTTGATCCATGTGACAGTGTCATAAAAATGCTGAATTACAGATGTAAAAGATCTCACAAAGTCTCGAACTAGCTTTAAATGATGACTATAGGATATGCTATAACCCCCTACATACTGCCCCCTTATGCATCATGAGGACAGCATAAGATTAATTACAGCACACACGTAGGCATTTAAACAACCATCCTCCCACACTCCACAAGTGGATGGCATGCATTATGTGTTTTGCAAAGTGTAGATGTATTGGGTGATAAGGGTCTAAGCAAGATGAATGGTTGATAGCTACAAATCACAAATGCATAAAATGGTATTGTATTTACATCTCCATTCAGGAAATACGGAAGCGTCCGATACCGCCCGTCTGCTTTGACCCATGACGTCACAAATATGGCGGAAACAAAAACAAACACACACACTTTCCACAAGAAGCCTTATGACACTAACGGGACAAGCGCGGGAAATGGGGTGTTTTGGGTGGGGGCAAACTAAATATAAACAAATTTAGACGCCTTGCGTAGCTACAACGTGTAAGTGAAGACAGCCATGCATGAATACCCACCCACCTCCCCAGGGGTCGTAACCCCTGCAACCTATAGAAGATAAAGATGCTTCAGTAGCTGATTAGTGTTTTTTGTCTTTTAAAAAAAAAATCTCACGGGATAGAACGAACAGATCAGAAAGATAAATATAATAAACTAAAACAGAAATTGGAGGAAACAGATAATTAAAATAAGTAATAAGTGTTTTTAAATTTAAAAAAAAATCCCACGAGATAGAACGAACAGATCAGAAAAGTAAATAAAATAAAACAGAACTGGAGACAGCCACACTCAAACCAAACTCCGCGCCGTCATGACGTCACACACGACAACACCCTTACGTCACAGGTAAAAGCCGACGCGTGGGATCGGACGCTTCTGTTGACCCTCCATTCATTATCTGCAAACCACTGTCAATTATGTAAGGTTTCTTCCAGACACTAGCAAGTTTTCACTCTTCCTTTGTGTGTGCCTTTCGCTGGCTCTACACTTCTGTCATTCAAAGAGTGGTCACCTGTATTCCTAAATTATTTACAACATTCACCCAGAACTTTCTTCACTATAACTGTGGTTTGTAGAATTTTTAGTAGCTTTTCTCAGGATAGTTAGCATCTGTCTTCTTGGGTCTGCAGCATTTCTGTGATGCTCTGTTGTGAGTCAAACCAACCTGTGAGTGATAGGGCTGCCCATATTTGTATACTAATATGCCCTGTTAGTCCCATCTAGTATTGGTCACACACACTTCAGCAATAATCTAGGATGGGTCACACATGTTTTGAAAGCAATCTTCTTAGTAGAATAATTGCTTTTTTAGTGTCCTACCAATGGTCCAAGACCTGCTCTACCTATCACTGATCAGTCCATTTCACATTCCCCAAAATTGCTACACCCAGATATTTGTAAGAGTTGACTAATCCAATTGTGACTCATTTATTTTATAGTCACTGGATACTGTTTTTCTGTATTTTTTGAAAAGCACATACTTACTTTTATAAAATTTAGAGCAAGCTGCCAACCTTTGTACCACTTTGAAATCTTACTGAGACCAAAGAGATTGTTTGTGCACCTTTTTGTCTCCAGAACTTCATTATAGATAACTGCATCATCTGCATTGATTACTATGTATGTTGTTCATCAATGCATCATTCAACCTGAATGATGATCATGTTGCTTCTGTACATTTTCCTGAGACATGCCTGAAACTACTATTATATCTGTCACTTTACAAACATAAAAAAATTTCCTTTCAAGCTTAAAAATAAGCTTATAGAGACACTAATACTCCCCCTTCTTGACCATCTATTACTCCATTGAGTGAACAGTGCAACAGATATACTCATTCTCAACAAAGTAAAACTCTCTCTGTACCATCACATAGCACTGCCCCGTTTACTAAACCGTTTTGCATACCAGGAACTCGACTTTGAAACAATCTTCCTCAAAATCTCTGAGTAATTAAATACCTTCCAAGCAAAGAGAGACAGTTAATGATATTCATCTTCTGCCACAACAGCCATCTCTCCTACACTCTGTGCAGCTCATTCTTGGCAGTCCCATACCCCAACACTTTTCCGTACCCCTTGTTGGCTGATTTCTCTATTTACATTCTGTACTTTCCCGAAAGCCACTGTCACTATCATTTCAATATTCACCTCCTCCTTTATCCTTTCTGCTTCTGATAACACTAAACATGGCTTCAAAGCTGATCTATAGCATTCAAAATGCCCTTCATTATTATTATTAGTGTCAGTTGTTATTGATAATATTATTACTAGTAGTGGTAGCAATCATCATCATCATCATCATTCATAATATGGTCAGGCTACATAAGCAATAAATAAATAAACAACATAACAGCTTCACAATCTGAACACAGGGATTGTATTACATGTACTTTCTATGTAAACGTGTAGCTGTAACTTAGAAATGTAAAATATAATGTAAACTTTTGTATCTCTCTTAAACAAGTGAAAAAGATTCTTTTGTAAACCTTGACATGTCTCCTGTATATCAAATCAAATGATTTGAAAATTGTGCATAACAGGATGAATAAATCACATATCTGTGTCCTCCTTACCAAGACATCCTCAATCTGGTTATTAATTTTGATTGATACTCTATATGATCACACTTTTGTTAATAAGTTTTGATGTGGTGCTCAATGAAATGCTTTCTAGATGTCAAGAAATACATCCACCCAACTGCATTGATCCACAGCATTCAGGATCCCATGTGGGAAGAGCACAAATTTAGCTCTGCACATCCAATGTTGTAAGAATCTGTGCTGGTTAGCATGTCTCATTATGTTTGAGCTCAGAACATGTACTAAGATTCTAAAGTGGGCGGGCATCAATTTCAACAGTAAGTTTGTTGATCACTTCTGCTACCCTTCTTGTACACAGGTGTGACCTGTGCTTTCTTTAAACTACTAGAGACAGTTTTTTGTGTGTAGAATCTCTATATTTTATGTTCCAATGTGGGGCTAACTCAGAACGTAAAGCCATACAACAAAACACGAATTAGTAATGGTCACACATGTCTACAATTACCCATTAATGTGGCATGGTTTGTTTGGAGCCACAACAATGAAAATATTATTCTGCAGCTCGCTGGAGCACATTTGCAAACATTGGTGCACGGTGCTGTGGTTCTTTGGCATCTTTTTAGCAAGTTTATTTTATCAGTAACTGTAAACCTGGACTGACAGTCCAGGGAAATCTATTAACTTTATTCTAGCACCTGTTTGTACTTCACAGTGCGTTAAAAGAGAGGTAGATGTACCGTAACATCATGTAGATTTTAAAAAAAAAAATTAACATGAGACGTAGAGTCACACTACTCCTACCTTTTTTTTCTCACTCAAGACGTCGTATAGAATGTTATTATTGTAAAACTGTTCGCCGGTAGAACTGGAACTCAAATTCGTTGTCTCTGTGATGTTTATTGTCTGACATTCATCCTCAGGAGCTTTTTGCTTAGTAGACGCTGCTGTTCCATCGTCTGCTTTCTGCTTCTCTTTACCTTGCCTAATTCCAGAAGTTGATCGTTTCCGTTTAGCTTTTTTAATCGACTTTTTAGGTTCCCTCTCTTCTAGGGAAACTGTTTCGTTGTCCAAATTATGTATCACGCTATCCATTTTAATATATCAGGCAAATTAACATCAGAAAACACTTCGTCAATTACTGCAAGGTTCTGCCCAAATAACACACAATATTTTTTTACATTTGGCCGTAACAAATTTAGGATTTACCCTAGGAAGCAGTTTATGATTTCAGAAATAACAAATTCCAAATCTCTCGACGTCTGAATTCCGAAAATCTGAAAACAACGTACCGCTGCTGTGTTTGTGTGTGTGTGTGTGTGTGTGTATGTCCCAAACTTCTAAGCAAACAATATTGTGTGTAGTAGCAATCACTGTCAAAAGCTGTGTCTATTTAAGTATGTTTAAGATAGCTTTAATGATGAAACAATTCCTGAACCAGCGCAGGCGTAATAAGCGACCTTTGACCCTTCTAAAAAAAATTGCACTACATTAATAGGCGTTGGCGAACCTGAGGAAGGTGTGGCTTTCTGTTTGCACATACCCCCACCCAACCAGTTGTACACGTGCTAGGTGATTGTTGTGTTTAGGGTAGTTGTTTAGTTGATGCTAAAAAGGCCATTGACACGCGTAGAGATTTAAAGTAGAGTCGAATTGATTTAAAAAAAGGTTCAGGTGCCAAAAAACATTTATTTTGATTCTGGAATAAACGAAACGTAGGATAGAACACACCATTGCTGTATTTAAAGATTTCGAACAACATTACAACTAAGAAATGGAAGCAACGGCAACGACTGCCCGAAAAATTCATCCGGTCGTAAGTATTGTATCTCGATTTTAAACATCTTTTAAGACTGTTTTGATGCGACTTATTTCTCTCTTTCTTGCCCGTGTTCACTACTGGTAAATACATAATTGTTTGTAGTTGCAGAAAATGATTCAGAGTGGATGCCAGAATCAACAAAAAATTGCAGTAGCTTTTCAGGTTTATATGGAGCTGTGTGAAGGTATATGTCGAAAAATCTGAAATTTCGTGATTTAGATTGAGTCTATTGTAACCTACGCGTATAATTTTCAGTGGAAAAGCTGTGGAACGTTCGTCATCATTACAACGAATTACACGATTTTTTCTATCTTACTGGCAAACATTCTGCATCCTCTGAAAGGGACGAAATATTTATCCCATTGTCAATCACATCAGACATCTCTCCAGCATGGGTTGAAAATATTCAAAACGAAGTGTGCCGTAACACCTCACCAAAAAGGTCAGTATGATCATCCTTTCATCACATTATTTGATGAGATTAAATACACTTTTTGTTCCATGTATTCATAGAGATCTCCTCAGCGATGTAGAACATGCCCTAAAGCAAGTTTATCGCCAATTTACAAAGAAAAATGTATGTTGTTGCCCTTTTAGGTCATAATCGAAATGGCCCTCACAGATATGAAATAGCTCAAAAAACTTGAACAATATTTTAATTTAAGAGATGATAGCAAATTTTTTCCTGTACATATACTTGTACAATACAGTGTGATGCATATAGGCCTAATTCTTAAATTATTGTAACCATGCATAATCAAACAGAAAAATCAATTCACAACACGCACTTAACATTAATCACATTACTGCACAAAACATGCAGAAATCTGATTTTATATATCACTCACACCATTTGATATTATTAATAGTATACACATCAAGCAGTTCAACCGAGAAATCTGTCAGTGGTGTAGGTAAAGCTGGCCATCAATAAACATTTTAGGCTCCTCTTAAACTAAGCTTTACTATAGCTAAAATATTTATTCAAATTCGATGATTCATTCACCTTTGAACATCAGTAAATACAACCAGTGACTGCGTTATAAAATAAAGTCTGTTTATTTATTGTGTATTCTCAAGGCATAATCAGTATAACTTAAGGGAGGGGGCTACCTTCATAGTCTCAAATGTTATTGAATTTACCATATTCAGGAGTAAGTAACAAACATGTATTTTTTTGTTTACTCCAAAAACATTCCTGCCCTGAGATACAGGCATCCAAAGATGACACTGTGAACACCATTTTGAAAATGCGAATTTCGGAAATTTTTTTAAACTGCTGTATCTCTGTAACAGTTCTAGATATTTTGTTAGTTTTTTTTTTTGAAAGACAACTGCTTTATGATTATGATGGTATCCTCCATTTCGACATATCTGTCAAAGTTCTTTTACTGTCGCCTTTTGAATTTTAAACTGCCAATACAGAAAAGTTAGATTATTTTCTGTTGATTAGTACTATATTCTCCATAAAGAAGAAAATAGAAGCTTTCAAAATGTGGTGCTACTGAAGAATGCTGAAGATTAGATGGGTAGATCATATAACTAATGAGGAGGTATTGAATAGGCTTAGGGACAAGAGGTGTTTGTGGCACAACTTGACTAGAAGAAGGGATCGGTTGGTAGGACATGTTCTGAGGCATCAAGGGATCACCAATTTAATATTGGAGGGCAGCGTGGAGGGTAAAAATCGTAGAGGGAGACCAAGAAATGAATACACTAAGCAGATTCAGAAGGATGTAGGTTGCAGTAGGTACTGGGAGATGAAGAAGCTTCCACAGGATAGAGTAGCATGGAGAGCTGCGTCAAACCAGTCTCAGGACTGAAGACCACAACAACAACAAACATAGGTGATGACACAGGACATGACTCGGCACATAAGTGATGACACAGGACATGACTCGGCACATTCTTCAACTGCAAATAGGGCCAGAGAAGATCATCATCATTTCTAATGGTGCTCCTAGTCATTTTAAAAGTTGTAACCAGCTGTTTTAAATTGAGTAAGTCGCTTGTGCCATCTAACTGGGTATACAGTGCTTCAGGTCACAGGGATGTTCCATGTGATGGAGTAGGGGGCCTGCTGAAGCACCATGCTACAAAACATAATCTTTCCAGACCAAATGCAGCTGCAATTCAGAAGGCTGAGGATTTTCCGAGAGTCGTGAAATCTTACACATCCGCAACTCTCATTCTTTTGTCCAAAGAGGAAATCAAAGAATTCTGTGAGCAGAAAAAAGAAGAATGATCTGAACAAACTACTAATTTGAAAGGAATTCAGAAGACACATTTTTGGACTCGAGAGTGATTGGCGAACTCATATTGCACACACTTTAAAGAGCAAGGAAGAAGAAATTTCATTCATTCGGCCAACACCTCAGAAACATCAGGATAATATTCAGATTCACAACCTGAGAAGGGAGATGTTTGTGGTGTGTGTGTGTATGACTGTGACTGGTGGATTGCCGAGATTATAGGCACCAGTTATGAGTTAAATGAAATTGTAGTGAACTTTATGCTACCACATGGTCCAGCTGCTGAATATGCGTTTCCAGCTGAAGGACAGCAACAATGCTATGAGTGCTCACTTCCTGTACACAATGTTTTGAAGATTGTAAGTATTCCAGTTCCTATTAGTTCAACAGGAAAGCATCACACTATATCAAAGGAAGATACTGAAGCAGTGGGACACATTTTTAGTTCATTGACTGGCTAATTTCAGCACAAAACAGAGTGCACAGAAGTTGTGTAAATTGAACCTTTAAGTCATTGGGTCTTTCACATACATTTTTGAACCATTTAAAATGCTTGAAGAATGAGTCTCCTACTCATCTTTCAAAACTAAGATTGTGATAAATAAGGCTAGGTTTTGATTTTTATGAGCCTGTTATGTGATACTGTAACAACTTTTTGACAAAATATGTAGAACTGTTCCAAAATTCGCACATTCAAAATAGTATGCACATCGTCATCTTTGGAGGGCTGTATCTTGGGGCAGATTTTTTTTTTTTTTGGTTGAGAAAACAAAAAAAATACATGTTCCTTAATTAGTCCTTCATTTTAACATAGGCTAAATTCAATAACATCTGAGACTATGAAGGTAAGATTTTTCCCTGGCGTGCCTGAACGGATATGGACTATGCCTCATAAGAAATTTGGATCATTTGTGACACAGTCAAGTTAGCAGACCAAAATCCACTACTTTTCATCCATTTCACAATTTATTATCTTTAAATTTATTTATTGGCACTGTTATGTGTTTTTTGGTAGTTTGTTGTTGTAGACAATAGCAAGGTATTTGTAGCTGTCACGCGTCTTTTCCAATGCAGCGCATGGTGCTTTAATTATATGTAAACTTCTTACGTTGCAGTCGTCAGTTGTCCTCCTTAGGTCAGACTTATTTAGATTTTCTTTAACAAATGTAGACAGTTCTAGATATGTTGGCTAGGTTCTGTCATTTAGTCGTTTGAAATAATCTCTACATGATTCACGTGGGCTACGTCATGCAATGCACCTGAAAGCATTCTTTTGCCATTTAAACCATAATTTTAAGCATGTGGAATTTCCTCATAGAAGTACTTGATGTTTTGGATGGGAGTACAAGAATGCAAAATATCCACATACTAGACATTATTTACTGACATAGCTCCTCACCTTGTACCATGTGCACATCTGCCAAATGACTTTCCTGTTTGGTAATCTCAGCTGAGCTTGTGGCCAATGTGAGATCCTGATAGTTCAATGGTTTTGTTATAATGACTGGGAGGATTCAGATAGAATACAATGTCTCAGTTCAGTGTCATTTTCAAGCAGTACGTTGTCCTCTACCAAGTAGTGTGAATCTCTCCATTTCTGCTGCCATACTGTGTTTAACATTTTCAAGGTTGCTATCACATATGACCAGAGCCAGTTAGAGAACATTTTTCCACACAAGCACCTTTTCATTTAAGACCCCCTCTCCTCACCATCTTCACTTGTATACGTTCACCTTTGTCAGTTTTTGCTCCTAATTGTGTTATGCTCTGTATACAAATCTTGCACTTTGAATCCCCTGGTGCCCCCCTCAGCTTGGTGTCCCAAGTGGCAAATTGGGTTATGTGGACCTTAAACTAGACCTGCATGTGATCATTGTTGTCATCTGTGTATAGCACTGCATCAAGTGGCAGAATTGTGGGTAAATAATTAATATACACTGATCAGCCTGATCATTATGACTACCGGCCTAGTAGCCATTATACCCACCTTTGGCATGGATGACCGTGGTGAAACATCATGGTTTGAAGCAGTGAGATCTTGGTAGGTCACTGGAGGGAGCTGGCATCAGATCTACACACACAGGTCACCTAATTCCTGTAAATTCAGGGGAAGGGGGACTGTGAGCTCTTGACGCTACAGTCAGTCATATCCCCGGTGTGTTTGATCAGGTTCAGATATGGCAAGTTGGGGGGCCTCCACATCAGTTGAAACTCACCACTATGTTCCTCAAACCACTCCATCACACTTTTGACCTTGCGATATGGCACATTATCTTGTTGAAAAATGCCACTGCCTTCGGGAAACACGATCGTCATGAAAGGGTTTCTGTAGTTTGCAACCAGTGTACGATATGCCTTAGCTGTCATGGTGCTTTGTGTGAGCTCCACTGGACCCATGGATGCCCACATCAATGTTCCCCAGAGCATAATGGAGCTGCAACCAGTTGTCTCTGTTCCACAGTACAGGTGTCACAGATCTGTTTCCCTGGAAGATGACTGAGTTGTGCCCTCCCGTCAGCACAATGAAAAAAGTATCTGGATTCATTGGACCATGTAATGCTCTGCCAATGTCCATTGACCATAGTCATTTGCCCATTTCAGTCATAGTTGCCGATATCATGGTGTTAACATTGGCATGTGCATTGCTCATCTGATGCAGAGCTCCATCATTAGGAGTGTTTGGTGTACTGTGTGTTCAGACACACTTGTACTCTGTCCAGCATTAAAGTCTGAGGTTAGTTCTGCCACAGTTCACTGCCTGTCCCATGTTACCAGTCTGCCCAAGCTATGATTTCCATCATCTGTAATGGTGGGATGGCCGTCCAACCTCACGATGTCTGAACGTGGTTTCCCATTGGTTTTTTGAATGTGGCTTCTCCTTGGTTTCACCACATGTTGAAGACAGTCACCACAGCCCTCCTCGGACACTCGACAAGTCATGCAGTATCCAAGATACTCGTGCTGAGCCTCCGGGCCATCACAATCTCCCCTCAGTGAAACTCGGATAGATCACGCACCTTCCTCGTTCTACACGTGGCAGCACGCTCACTGATGCTATTAGATGCACCATGTGTGTGTCTGACTAGCAGTCATTCCTCGTCAGTTGATGCTGCTATTGTGTGGATGGGTTTAGATTGATAGTATGTCAGTGATAATAATGTTCTGGTTGGTCAGTATAAATAGTGAAAAGGAAAGATCGAGCTACAGATCCCTGAGGTACACCCTTTACAACTGGAAGACATTCACCGAGACCTTGGTGGCCAGAGACAGTGAGCATGTGTGTGCGAGTTGTGCTTGTATGAATGTGTGTGGGTTTTCTGCTTTAGAAAAAGGCCATTTGGCCGAAGGCTTACATGTCTGTCAGCCTTTTGTTGTGCCTGTCTGTGACACAGTACCTCTTCTAAATGGTGAGTAACAATCTATCTTTATCATAATATTGTCATTATTCTACTCTGGATTTTCCATCGTTTGATTTTTAACAGATATTTTCAAAGTGTAGGCAGTTGCAGAGAGAAATGTAACATATATTACTTAAGCCCATATGGGTTATTAATCATTTGATTCAAAAGTATTATAATGGTATGGTACCAAAAATGATACATAGATCCACTGTAGTTCCAGCCCAGCCATGACAGATATTTGTTGTTTCATTGGTCACTCAGATGCCTACTGGAAAACATCAATTATTTGTTTAAAAAAAAGGATAGGGAACAGTAACACACTATGTTAATGTTCAATTTCAAAAACCAGATATACACACCAACAATGTTAAAAATGAAGGTAACTCTTAGAAACATCAGTTTATTTGTACTTAAATGACGAGTTTTCTTAAGATCTTTTGGTTTAAGTTAAGGTACAGTGCTGACCAATAGGGGGGTAGATGGTTCAAATTAATCTCCAGCAATCCAGGTTTGGATTTTCCACGATTTCTCAAAATCGCCTCAGGCAAAAGCTGGAGGGTTCATTTGAATGGGCAGTTTACTTTCTCCATTTTGTAATCTGAGCTTGTGCTCCATTTCTAATGACCACGTTAAATTCTAACTGTCCTGCCTTTTTTCCTTTTGGAAAGAGCGTAATTGATAAACCAGTGAAACCATTTTATGTAACACAGTGTAACCTACCAGGTCATATAGTTCCACACATGAAATCACATGACATGGTATGTCGGGTATACCGGTAAAGAGGGCATTACACCAGGCAGTGTAAGGAGAATATGTGTTTGAAGGGGATCAGGGAAGTTTTGGTGAATACAGATACTAGGTGATTGAAGGCTTAGTTTATAGTGGTGTTACGTGAATTATGAATTCAGGTGTCCTCCCGGAATCAACACTTCTGGATTTGTGGTTTGACATCCACAGAGAGCCTGAGCTGTGTGTGGAGGTTTTCTCTTCGTTTCCATTTCTGTGGAAGCAAGATGGGTCATTGGTCATGATGTCATCCTCTCCAGTCTCCATCAAAAATACAATCAGCATGATAGCTGAGAATTGACAAAAGATAACTGTTGGAAGCAGTGTGAGGCACAATGGGAGAATGTATCGGGTATTAGGGAATTATGGTGAGGAGAAAGTATTAGGAAATGTTATAAAGTTTAATTAAGAGATCAAACGTGGCTTGTCTAATGGTTGTATATTTACTTATTACTCATAAATTAATAAAATTTTAAATATTTCTGTTATATGTAATACTAAAATGTCAGTGTAACCTCTTGAATGTCTCAGTATCCTTCATGAGGTCAGAGTTTACCTAGCAAGTTTTGAAAGTATTTCTACATTACTTGAATTTCCACAGCCGCCATAATCTGAAAGATAATTGTGCTGGTACATTGCAGGTGTCTTCTGCTCCACACAGCTGATGTTTCTAGACTGCGTCATTCTCTGAAATATTCTATATTTATGCAGCTTCGCTGTACACAGATGTGACAAGGGGGTGGGTGCAGTAGCACACTCCGATATTCTTGAATGCTGGCTTCAGATTTGGGGAAAACTACTGATAAAATTAAAACAATTCTGATGAAAGGAGACTTACTCTGATGGAACTGGACTGTTTGCAAGCTCGAGCCAGCACTTGGTTGGTTGATTTGGAGGAGGGGACCAAATAGTGAGGTCATCGGTCACATCAGACTAGGGAAGGATGGAGAAGGAAGTAGGCCGTGCCCTTTCAAAGGAGCCATCCCAGCATTCGCCTGAAGCGATTTAGGGAAATCATGGAAAACCTATATCAGGATGGCTGGATGCAGGTTTGAACTGTCATATTTCTGAATGCGAGTGCAGTGTGCTACTATTTACATTTAAGCTAGCTTTTATGCACCTTAGCACTTAAATAAAGTTCTATCTTAAAAAAATATCACAGTGGCGCTGGTAAACAACATACCTATTCTCAGCATCCTCTAAGGACAAAAGTTACAATCTGTTAACATCTCTTTTCCTCACCCTAATAACATCTCAGAATACTCCAGATTGCACAGAGCTTCTTTCTCACAGTTGATAATGTTTCTCTGACAGTTATGTTAATATCATGATCTTTGCCCATGCGCTCAGCACTCAATTCGTTTATCGGTAGTTCTTACAAAAATATTTGATAAAATCGATGCAGTATAATATTTCATAAGAGTTTCACTTCTCATTGTCAACATACAGATGTGTTATTACACTTGTTTTGGTTTGAGCACTGCAGCATTTCTGCATGTTACACTGCTGTTGCTGGCCAGCAGGCGGCTCCAACACTTGACAGTTTGGCCAGCATGCGGCTCTGACACTTGACAGGAGGGTTAGGTAGGCATGGAGTCTGCGTAAGATGGCTGCGGCCGGTGCACTTGGAACTGTCAGGATTGCTGAGGTTAAAAGTGATTTAACGAGGCCATTGCAGTTAGCACAGATGGTAGCTAGTAATTGTACAAGTTTGTGCATTTCAAGCATAAAACGTAAAACTTACAGCAGAGTATGATACACCAACTTCAAGAACTCAGGGAGGTGGTTCTTTGTATTTACAAATTGACTGTGGAAATTATGCATTTAATTACATATTGTGCCAATAAAAAATGTATAATGACTATTTACACTACCTGCAATAACAGGTTTACTTATTAAGACCTAGAGAAGACTCCCCCTATGCGACCTGCAGCTCTTTTGTGGGTAAGTGTGTGACATGCATAAGTCCCTGAGCTATTGCAGCCTTTCGTATTTTTTGGGCTGCTTTACCTTCGCCTTCCTTCTCCCTCCTCCCTTCCTGCCCTTATTGCTTTTCCTTTGCCCCTTCCTCTCCCTCTCTTGGTGTTCTTATTTATGTCAGCCTGGCTATCCTCCTGACTTCATTTTGTCTTGCAGTTTTGGTTTGATTGCCTTTCCCCCACCTTTTTGGCTTTTCTTTTTTGGTCCCCCTCAGGGGTTTGACCTCCATCTCTATATTTGAAATCTGTAGTGTGAGCCAAATGGGAAAGAACTCCCTCCCTAGTGTCTTTGGCATGGGTTCCTCCCCCTCTACCTCCCCTCCCTTTCCCCCCTTCCCATCTCTCTCTCTCTCTCTCCCTCCCCATCTCCCTGTCTCCCCGTCCCGTCTCCCCCTCTCCCCGTGATAGGGCTGTTATTTTCTCATCTGGCTTAGCCCCCTGACATCACAGGGATAACACTGCTGGTACCTGCATTGCAAATGCCTTGTGGAAGTGTAGAAATGGTTGTCCTCCTTTTCAGGACGTCGAAACTCCTGGCAGTGACTGTCATGCCAGGCAGCCGTTGCTATGGCCATGCCCGCCGGCTTGGGGTGAAACCCTTTCCACAGTTCCTGGTCTGTACCAGGACTGATGGGGAGATTTTTCCACCACCATACCCCTTTGAGATCTAGCTCCCTTCTTATAAAGGCAATACAGTCAGTTGGCTTCCCTATGTGCCTGCGACCACTTATGAGACATCCCAGTACATATCACTCTTCACAGGTCTCTCAGTATGACACAGGGTGTACATTTCCGTGGGGACCGTCTCCTCCAGTCTGATGATGAACTTGAGGCTAATCTGGAATCACGTGGCTTTCATTTTGTCCAGCATGTCAAGAGAGGCCTTAAAGACCATCGTGTAGACACGTGCTTTCATCTTGACCTTTGAGGGTGGGGTATCTTGCTCGAGAAGGTCAAGGTAATTGTATACAGATGTTTTGTCAAACCATACATTCCATCTCCCATGTATTGCTTCCTTGCCTCAAGGTCAAACACGTGTCCTGCGATGCGATGCCATTCCCGTCTGTGGTGACTGTTGCTGCCCTCTTTACTTGGGGGGCCCTTGCACCCTACTGCCTAGCTTTGTAAACGGCTCTGGTCTACATTCTCCCCATTCACCAGAGTGTCCAGTGTATTTTTTATTATTATTTTGAGCTTTTCCTCATTACAGAGGCTTACCTCCAACATAATAATTTACTTGGAAATTACAATGTATACAAAGGAAAAAAATACAAGAAATAAAGATCCTTGACCGTCTCAGCTACTTTGGGGCCCGGAAGAAGTTTGAGAAACTTCATCCTGTGAATCTCTCATCTACCTTTGCCTCAGTTATGTGTTCCCATACCGCTCCCTCCTCCTCCTTACTCCCATTCTGCACTTCTTCCCTTTCAACCCCCCCCTCCTCCCTCCCGGGGGTGACTCCCATCCCTTCCCCTCAAGGAACTCCTCCTCCGCCTCTTCTTCTTCTTCTTCCTCCTCCTCCTCCTCGGCCAGAGAAGAAATCCTGTTCGCTGGCTCCTCCTAGTGATGAGGTTCTCTCTCGGAACACCCCTCTTTGGGATTCTCAAGATTGTAAGTGTGCAACCTTGGGTCGGATGAGGGACCCACTTTCCAAGGGCCCCAAAGCTGCTCGCTCTCTGTCCAATCCAGACATCGCTGCCACCTGTTCCCTTGCTGGTAACACCTCCTTCCTCCCTTCTTCCAAGGAAGGAAAAGAAGAAGAAGAAGAAGAAGCAGTGCAAGTCCAAGTACGAGGCTTCCCCAGCATCCTGGGGAGCTTCGCCCACTCCTTCTCACTCCGAATCAAACCCAGTTTTATGGATGTCATTCCATTTCCATCGGTGATATGGCTTCCCCTCAGCTTCTTTATGTCTAACCTGGACTCCTGCCACATGATAATCCAGTGGAATTGCAATGTTTATATTACCGTCACCTATTGGAAATACAACTACTTGGTTCGTCTTATTCTGCATTTTGTCTCGCTCTTCAAGAAACACACTTCCCTGATGACCACTTTCAAAAGTTTCATGGTTATCGGGTGTTTTTTCTGCCATCACTCCCACAGTCTACTCCCCAGCTCTCGTGGCTCCACCACACTGGTCACCCCATGATGATCTTTGTGACATTGACCACTTTCTGGTGATTCCACCATTCCTCTGTCACTGCCAGGCAGACAGCCCCCCATGTTGGGCATCCTGCAGAGCTAGTTAGCCTTTATACACGTCTGCTGTGCACTTCTACATCTCTCTATCTCTCATATTGCATTGATCTAGTCGTGCAAGACATCTCTGACACTATTCTTCATGCTGCTGGCACTGCTATCCCCCTATTCACAGGTCCGTTACTGTGGTGGACGAAGGACATAACAGTCACTATCCAGGACTGCTAGCAAGTGTTGCAATGATTTGCACGACACCCTTCACAGACTAACCTTATTTGCTTTTAAGTGTCTCTGTGCTAAAGCTCACTACCTTATTAAACAAAGCAAAAAGGAGTACTGGAAGCACTATGTTTCCTATGTGGGAGCATATGCCTCTTCCTTCCAGATTTGCTCCAAGTTCTGTAGCCCTGTGGGCCACCAGCGATAATCAACTGTCCAGGGTCTTATCCTACAGGGTGCCCTGTGTACTGATCCCTCGGCTCTTGCGGAACACCACGTGACATATGTTGTTGCAGCACCGGCATCCTCTTCCTATTTTGTTACCTGTTTCCAGTAGAAATGACAAGTTGAAGAAACTCCCCTTTCTTTCAACACCCACCAAGCTGAAGCCTATAATGGACCTTTAACTGGATGGGAATTCTTGCAGGCTTTTACCTCTTCACATGGCTCCATCCACAGCCAGACGATCCGACAGAGGCCAGATCTACTCAGGGTTTTCAACCGCATGTGGCTCAATGAGTTTCTTTCCCCTCACAATTCTGAGACAGTATAGTTATCCCCATACTTAAGCTCAGGAAGAACCCAACATCTCCCGACAGCTACTGACTTATTAGCCTGACCAACTTCAATGCTCAAGATGATGGTTAGCTTCTGATTACATTGGGTACTCCAGTCTGAGGCCCTTTTGTCCCTGTATCAGTGTGGCTTCCGGGATGGGCGATCTGCAGCTGACCATTTACTCAGATTGGAAACAGTAATCTGACAGGCCTTTGCCCTAAATGCAAACACCTTGTCGCAGTCTTCTTTGACCTACATAAGGCATTCAACATGGCTTGCACCATTACATTTTAGTTACTCTCCATGACTGAGGCTTTTGCGGCCCCCTTCCAGCTTTTATCTGCGAGTTTTTATCCCGTCAGCTCTTCAGGGTTAGAATTGACACTTCACTCAGTCCCCCACCCCAGAGGTCCAGGAGAACAGTATCCCACAGGGTTCTGAATTAAGTGTCACACTCTTCCTCATCACCATCAACAGGCTTGTAACCTCTGTTGGGCCTCTGATTACCCCAGCACTGTGTTGGCAATTTTTGCATCCAGTGCAACCCCCTCTCGGTAATATCCGTTGAACGCTAGCCATTGGATGGGCCTCTGTGTGAGCCCTTTCACATGTCTTCCAATTTTCTCTCTCCAAAATGCATGTTATACATTTTTGTCATCGATCCACAGTACACCCCAATCCAGAACTTTATTTAGGCAACCAGCACCTAGATGTTGTACCACAGTCCCATTTTTTGGGCCTCCTTCTTGATAAAATGCTGATGTGGCTACCCCATATTCGCAACCTAATGACTACCTGCATTTCCTTGCAGAAGCGGGGATTCCATCTCTACAAATGTGATGGAGCCAACTCCTGGTTTATTATGCAGTTGCCATTTGATGGTTCCTGGACCGTCTTGTTTACCCTGCCCTCTTCGCAAACAAAGGCCATCTCCCTCCTGACACCCACCTTCGGGTGGGATTGCCGGTTGGAATGCATCTCGCTTCCCTCTGTTGGGATCTCCATCTCCACTCACTGGAATGTGCTCCCCCTTCCTCCGTATTGTGCCTAGACCATGCATTAGGACCGACCTATTCCAGAGTCCTAAGGTATCTGTTGCCCCTGTGATATTCCGACATTGTATATGTTACATCCGTGAAGAGTTCCAGGGTGCTACCATCTTCTACACTGATGTTTCTAAATTTATAGGTAAGATGTGATACAATTTTGTCTCTCATAATGGCATGGAACACCATTTACTGCCAGGATCATGTAGTGTGTTCACAGCACAGATTCTGGCTATTAACAGGGCCTTACATTTTGTTACTCAGATCTCCCTCCACAGTGTTTTAATATGTAATGACTCAATAGCCAGCCTTCGGGCTATAGACCTATGCCTTTGCTATCTGCTATCCACGACCTTCTCTCTGCCCTTGGCTGTGCTGCCTACTGGGTTGTCTTTCTCTGGGTCCAAAGTCATGTGGGCATCCCAGGGAGTGAACTAACTGACTGTTTGGCTAGAGAGGCCAATACTTGCTCCCCTCCACCCATTACCTTTCATGGTTCCATGTGCAGATATGCAGATACACATAAAGCCTCTCTTTTTGCCCAAAAGTGGAATGACATCTGGTGTGTTACCGTTCTCAGTAATAAATTCTACACAATCAAGAGACTACTGCAGTTTGGCACCCTTTCTTCCACTCCTGTCGGAAGAAGTCCAGTGTATTATGTCGTCTACACATCTGTCTTACTAGCCTCACATATTAAAAGACTGTCACAAATAAAGCTTTTGGCCAGTAAGGTCTTTGTCAAAAATACACACACACACACACACACACACACACACACACACACACACACACAACTGCAGTCTCAGGCAACTGAAGTCACACTGCGAGCAGCGGCACCAGTGCATGATGGGAGTGGCAACTGGGTGGGGTTAAGGAGGAGGCTTTGTCTGGGAGAGGGATAGTAGAGTAGGGGTGAACTGTGTGTCGCCGAATCTCTTATCTGCCGAGAGAGCTGCATTCATGCTGCCCCCCTGCCTGTACATGTTAGCAGCTACTGGTGTGCTGGCTGCCTCTTGTTGGGAGGATAGGGCATATGCCTACAAGGCCACCATCTTCCTGTGTGAAAGTGTTGGCTAGTGACCAGGGCACAAACTATGACGTCCATGAGACTGCCTTGGTGGAATGGCTCGCCATGCTGTTAGCAACTTGGCTGTGTGGGCAACACCTGCAGACTGCAGTGGTGGCTTCCTGTACAACGGCACCTTTGTGAGAGTGCGGTTCCTGACCTCGCCATGCAAAGTAGATGCTGACTGAGCCGGACATATCAGCAATTTCTGGCCATGCATGGCACTCTTCCTGAATCTGTCCAATGCCATGGAGGAGCTATTTTCAGTATGGAAATAGTGACAATAAATGCATTCACAGCCAACACTATCTCGCTGATACGTTTGGGTGTGTCACCGGACCACACTTTTACACCCCAAGGTTACCATCATGTACACATAGAGACCACAGCTCCCTGGGTCTCCACAGTTGTTGTCAGAACTGGCCATAACCTCAGGGTTTCAGTCTGCAGCATCAGCTGTCATCACCTGTTTGGACTTGCAGTCAGGTGCAGTGCAGTAAATGAACATTTTTCTGTTGGCCTTCTTTTATTGTTCACTCTGTGTGGCCACAAGTCGTAAGGACACCCATAGCACTTTAAAAGTGTCCTTTTTTAAACCACAGGAGTCTGCAGACCTGTTGTGGTTTAGAGGAAATTGCTGGGAAATGTATTCAACACCAGAGAGATGTAAATTCTGTAATTTATCAGGGCATGAGTTGCCATGTACTATTGTAGTCCCAGCTGCATGTGTCGTTTATAGATGATTTGGTCATTTGCACAGGATGAGTCCTGTTGGGCCATGATATGCCATAAAAACAATTTTTTTGTGTGTGTATTGTAAGTGTAGTTTTTTCCCATTTTTCCCCCTTTTGTAGGAATGACACTTGTAGAATTCACAAACTGTCAGATACACGTGCAGCTACTACTGGTAAGACTATTGCCACATTTATGGATGTGTTGTTGGCAATTAATTCTCAGCAAAAAGCGTACAGTGAGAAATTACTTAGTCAAGTTGAAGTATTGCAAGCCATTCAACAGAAGATACAGTCAGTGGCCAGTGGGAGCAGAATCAAAGTTGAGTGTGGCCCCCTCCTTCTGTGGATCCATTAGCAGTGAACTTGATAAGGCCTTTGTCTGGGAAAACAATGAAGGATGTAACTTTGGACATGTCTGCGCATGGCTGATTTATGGTTAACAGGTGAGTTATGTATTGTGAAACATGTAGTAAGGCACAAGCATTCAAGCGGTTAGCTAACGGCCTGCATAATTGTTACTGAAAAAAGAATAATGCACAATCCTTTCGGGAAAAACTTAGTAGTTTGGCACAGAAGCACAAAGAATCGGTGGTGTCCTTGAAGGCTGATGAGTCATCCTGCATGAAGTTGAAAATAGCTCAGTGTCTTTTCACATGTCGCACTGAGTCAGCATGGAGCATCTGTCTGCAGCCTTTAGAATTATTACTACTAAAGGGCAACATGACCATCAGGATTTCACCTCCAAAATAAAATGTTACAGATGTGGACATAAGGTCCATCTGTAAAAGCAGTGTTGTCACCCAGAGCCGTACGATCGTGGATGAATTGAGCATAAACCACACGAATGTAGAAATGAGAAGCAGGGAAAACAGTATCAGTAGAAGCATGCATTAAATGCAAATGGGAATGCATTGCTTGTCGGAAAACATTCCCACTAGGGTATAATATTGCACCAACGTATGCAGACACAGGATGGTGCTTGTTAGGCTTAATACAGAGCAAGGAATATATAATTTTTGTTTAGACACAGTCAGTCACGTGTCAGTCATTAGTCTGGACTTCGTAGGTGGGAAAGGGTAAGTGGGGTCATTAGGGACAACCGTGCTCTCTTGAGCATTGGAGCTAAAGTACACATAGAAGTGCTTCTGCTTCCTGTTGATGGATATTCTGTAATTCTCAGATTGTACTTCATTGATAAACGCTATGCTAAAATCGATGTTTTGTGGTATATGTCGGGAACAACTGCAAGCAAGGCAGTGTCATAAGGTGCACTGATCATGAAGGCATTACCAACATGTATGTTAAAGATTGTTTTGCAGGATAACATACCACTGGATACAGTGAGGTTAGTGTGGGTTACTGTAGGTACTAGAAATGTTGTGTTATGGAACCACTAGAGAGTAATGAGGAATTGGATAAATGCATTGTTTTGTGTGCAGACACATAGCAAGGATTAGTAATACTGATAGTTTGTTTATGGTTCCTATTAGCCTAAACAATTTAGGCATGGATGACCATCTGCATTACATAGAAAGGTGAATCATGGAGAAGATAGTGATCAACAAGTGCTGGAAGCTTTACTGCTACAATTCATGAATTTGTTTGATATGAATTGTACATTACCAGCAACACCTGTTATACATCATATAACCACAGGCAACAATAATCTATAGGTACCTTATATCAAGGCATCAGGAACCATTGATGGAAGAATTCAGTGATCAGAAACTGGCAGAGGGATTAATAGAACATAATGGTAGTCCATGGGCTACAGCTGTTGTTTTCATTCTGAAAAAATCTCCAGATGATAGTAAAAAAATATAGATTCTGTTGTGACTCCCAATGTCCAAACTTGAAAACTGTCACTGATGCATGTCCCATCACAAATGGTTCTGAGATGGGACAAAGTAAGACAGTGCAAGTCTTTTTCAGCAATGTACATAAGGAGTGGATGTCACCAGCTAGTAGCAGTCCCAGAAGATAGGTTGCAAACTACACCGTGGGCCCATTATCAGTATCACAGAATACCATTTTGACTCAAGAATGCTTGTTTCAGAGACTGTTAGATGGAGTACGTCAGGGATTAAAGCCTAAGAAGTTTATGCTGTACTTAGAGGACATCATAGTATTACAGAGAGCTGAGTGGAGACACCTCTGGGTGAAGTCAAGATAGCTTTGGGGGCAACCTGTGAAGTGTCAATGACACTAGTCAAACATCATTAGAGTTCAGTCTTTTATTCTAAACGATTACAAGTTGCTGTTCTTCTGCACCAGTCTCAGCTGTCTCATTCAGCTATGTGTTGGATTCTGGCTGATGTCCATCAAGTTAGCTCAGAGGTTGCATGCCAAGAAGCAGATGTCAGCAACCCTGGTGCTGCAGCAAACTGTCAGGGAGCAGGTGCGGCCATTGCCCAGTGGAAGGTGGTTCTCGCACTGGCTGCTGGAGTGTACTCGGTCCCACTCCGAACTCTACAATGACTCTTGATGACCCATCTGTGATGTACCTGTGGTTTGGAGTTGTGTGGTTGGTTGATCTCCTCCCTACCTCTGGCAGGTGTCAGCACCGGGAGGCAGCTGAATGTTGAACAGGATCATGGACACATCCTGACTGGAAGTCCAGTACTGGCAGCACCTTGCAATGTGGTGTTTGTGATGAGGTGTTGTCAGAAGACAGTCAGTTTCACCATCAATAGATGGTAGGTGGTGAGCAGCATGATGTTCGTAGGGTGAAGCTCATCATCTCAAGTGCACCTTCGGCTAGTTCATAGACTGTGCTGGAGCATCTAGGACGTAGATTCACGACAGTATCGTAATCATGTAATCGAGTGCTGCTATTGTGAATGCCATCGATCCCAATGATCAATTCAAGTCAAGAGCTGGAGTATTTAAATGGAGTGTGATGCAAGGCACAGTTTTTAATGACTGCATGTGTCCTCCTTATTCTGCTGTATTCATTTAATTGGCTGTTAACTGCTGTGTCAGTTCCTCTGTTTGCGGTTATGGAAGAGAATGAGTTTCTTGCAACATGTCTTACAAGGTAACGAATATGCTTGTCTCACTTCCTTTGGTTTTCTGTGACAGTCTCCTTTCAGCTGAATGCGTATCTTCACTCAGCAGGCAGTGCTGTAATGTATGGACAACCTGAACCACTTGCGACATACTGGTTCACTTTCTGCTTCTGCCTCCACTTCTGTCTCTGGCATGGCCTGAGTTTGGCTATGGCAGTGTGATTGAATCTTAATAAAAAATAAAATTCTAATTTCTACCCCTTACTATTCTGCTCCATAACAGTATTCTCAAAAGATATAGAAGAACACTTTAGAAGTAGTATCCAGCAGACTACAAACAGACCATCTGATGCTTAGCATGGATAAATGCCATTTTGAACAGACATAAGTGCACTACCTTGGACACATAATTACTGGAAAAGATGTAAAAATTGATTCCCAGTTAGTACCAGCAGTCTGTGATTTCATGACATTGCAAACAACAAAGCAACTACAATCACTGTTAAATAAAATTCATCAAACATTTTGCAGAAATCTCAGAACAATTAAATAATTTATTAAGAAAAGGTGTAAAATTTGTTTAGTTGATGGAGTGTCAAACGGCATTTAAGGCATTGAAAAAAGTGATATCGGTTCCAGTACTGATATTTCTTTATTTTGAGAAAAAGTTCATCTTGTACTATGCCAGCAAAAAACATAAAATTATGTTTAAGTATGAGTGCAGAAAAGTACATGATATGCTGTTAAACAATACATGAGGACTAGAAAGCTGGCTGTCAGTAAGGTTTTTGCTTACATGACATTTTTGCAAGTTGTGCTTGTAAGCTGATTGATATGTTGTGCTTGTAAGCTGATTGATATGTTGTGCTTGTAAGCTGATTGATATGTGCAAGACTATATTTGTAACTTTCAACATGAGTGCAGAAAAGTACATGGTATGCTGTTAAAGAATACATGAGGACTAGTAAGCTGGCTGTCAGTAAGATTTTTGCTTACATGATGTTTTTGCAAGTTGTGCTTGTAAGCTGATATGTGGAAGGCTATATTTGTAACATTCAACATATATATTTACGGCAAAGTGCCCATCCCCATATAACATTAAACAAATTTTTTAAATGTGACGCACGCACACAGCCAATGTCATACATTTTGAAAATGTCCTGCCACTGAAACTGGCCAGTAATGTAATTTATATGTATGGTGCATTAAAGGAATAAAACTGACAGCCTATAGTGTTTAAAATTGTTCCATCATTTAGACAGTACATCGAGGCTGTCGACCCCTACTTGAAGAAATTATAGACAATAATGTCATAGGACTGAGGAGTAAAACATAAACCTTGTGGTTCAGTTCTCTTGAACATCCAAATAACATTGCTGTCAATTTGAAATGTGTGTAATGTGATTGTTTCAGAAGTAATCTGAGAAAAATTTGGGGCAGATTTACCAAAGGGGAGGAGAGTGTTGCACTGCAGAATAGAATTCTGGGGGTACATAAAATTTTTAAAGTTTCTCCCCAGAAATCACAGAGCCAAGTCAAGACAGGCCCAAGCATAGTCCCCCCAGGGGATCCACAACTCTTGTGGATACGTGCATGGCGAGCATGGGGCCCCGAGCTATTGCAGCCTTCCTTCTTTCCAGGGCTACATTTCCTTGCCGTTTCCCTCCTTTCCTCCCCTTGCTCCTTCCCCTTCGCCCTCTCCTCTCTCCCTCTTGGTGTCCTTGCTTATGTTGGCCCTGCTATCCTGGTTATGTTGGTTTTGTAATTTAGTTTTGTTGCGTAATCACCTCATCCTTTTGGCACTCCCTGGTCCCCCTCTGGGGTTTGACCTCCATTGCTAAATTTCTCTTCCATAGTGCGAGCATTTGGGGAAGAGCACCTTACCTGGTGTCTCCGACGTGTGCCCTCCTAGTTCATTCCACCTTTTCTTTCACGTCGTTGTCTGATGCTAGAGTGCATAGCCAGCACGGTAGCCAGCCTGTGTGGTGGGGTTGCTATGTACCCTTTTGGTTGAGCCCCCTGAACATACAGGGATCACACTTCTGATACCTGAGCTGTGACCTCCTCATGTAAGCCTAGGAGTGGTTGCTTGTCATCCTGGAGCATCGGAACTCCCGTCAACGGCCGACGTGCCAGACGGCCCTTGCTGTGGCGCCTGTGAGGAGAGCCCCTGATCGGAGTGGGTGGTATCAGGGCGGACGCTATGCAAATGAAATGCGTACGGGTCTAGAACTCTGGCCATTCTTCTGCGGCCGTCTCTCTGCGTGGAACTGATTCTTCTAGTGCTGCTTCTCCTGCCCCTTCGGCCTTCCCTTCCATGGCTACCCCTTGGGAGGAGGGTCAGGCCCGTCGGCTAGGGGCAAAACCTTTCCCCCGCTATCTGGTTTGCACCAGGACTGATGGGGATACTTTCGCCAATACCAAACCTTTATTCTTTGTGGAACATATTGAAGACAAGTTTGGCGAAGTGGACTCCTTGAGCAAGATGTGGTCGGGTTTGTTGTTGATCACAACTGCTGCAGCTGCCCAGTCTTCAGCCCTTCATGCCTGTAACCATCTTGGCACAATTCCTGTGTCCATTACCCCCCACCAGTCTCTAAATATGGTTCAAGGTGTAATTTTTCACAGGGACCTCATCCTTCAAACTGATGAGGAGCTTTGGGACAATTTCGGACGGTGGGGTGTTTACTTTGTTCGGCATGTTCAGAAGGGTCCGAAGGACAATTGCATTGATACTGGTGCCTTTATCCTGGCCTTTGAAGGGGATACCCTCCCTGAGAAAGTAAAAATTATGGTTTATTGATGTGATGTGAAGCTGTACATCCCACCTCCTATGAGGTGTTTTAAGTGCTTGCATTTTGGACACGTCTTCCCGCTGTATGCAGGCCTCTCTCTGTGGTGGCTGTGGATGTCCACTCCTTGAGGGAAGTTCCTGTGTTCCCCTCCTGTGTGTGTAAATTGTCATGGCAATCATTCTCCACGTTCACCAGATTGCCCAATATATAAGAAGGAAAAGAAGATACAGGAGTATAAGTCCCTTGATTGTCTAATCTACACTGAGGCACGTAAGAAGTATTCACTTCTTCACCCCATGTCCATGACGTCTAGTTAAGCTTTAGTTACATCTTCAACCCTTCCTCCCCCTTCCTTACCCCAGTCCCGGACCCCTCTCCTCCCCCCCTCCCCTGCGGCTCCCACACTTTCTCCTCTGGGTGCTGCTCCACCTCCCCATCCGGAGAAGTGTCCCACTTCTTCGGCATCTGCCGGTCAAAGGCGTCCCTCCTGGGATACCCCTTCCCGGCACCTTCCAGGCCCAAGGTCTGCTGCCACACGACCACCATGAGAACCACGGTCTGTTGGCCCCCAGGTCACCCGATCTCTTTCTGTTACCGATCTTGCTGCAGCTGGCTCCTTTGTGCCACACAGCCCTCCTCGATCTCAAACAGAAAAGAAGAAGCAACTTAAGTCCCGGGATGAGGAGCCTCTGGTGTCACCAGAGATCCCATCCCCGGCTTCACAACCAGATTCTGACCTGTTGTTCATGGATGTTGCCCCCTCCTTGTCGGTGATGGGTGGTGACCCAGCTGTATGACTGGCTTTAGAGTGTTCAACTCCTATTTTAATCATCATTCTGTGGTCATCCAATGGAATTGTAATGGATATTACAGTCACCTTCCAGAATTGAAATCCCTTATTTCATCTTACTCTGCAGCTTGTATGGTTCTACAAGAATCTCATTTTACTGATGATCACTCACCGACTCTCTGTGGGTTCCGTGTTTTCTGTCGAAATCGGGTCGGCCCCCTGCGGGCTTCTGGCGGCTTTTGTATGTTGGTCCATACAGACCTTGCTAGCACGTGGATTCCTCTTCAAGCTACATTGGAAGCGGTTGGTGTTAGGGTCCACCTGGACGCTAAGGTTACGGTTTGAAATCTTTATCTCCCTCCTGACAGGACTCTTACACATGCTGCCTTTACTGCCCTTCTTCAGCAACTTCCTCCTCCGTTCCTCCTTCTCGGGGATTTTAATGCTCATCATCCCTTGTGGGGCAGTGCATTTCCAACTAGACGAGGTCTTCTCATAGACCAGTTTATTACAGACCACGACTTGTGCCTTCTTAATGATGGCTCCCCTACTCATTTCTGTACCGGTCATGGTATCTTTTCTGCCATTGATCTTTCTCTTTCTTCTCCCTCCCTCATCCCTTCATTACACTGGTCACCACACGACGACCTTTGTGATAGTGACCATTTCCCATTGATTCTCTCGCTCCCTTCCCGCTGCCCGATGGACAGGTTACCTCGTTGGTCTTTCCAACGCACCGATTGCATGGGTCGTGTTTTCTCCCTCTTTGTCAGGTTGTATTGATGATGTCCTACGTGACGTGTCTGACGCGATTGTTCGCGCTGCTAGCCTTCCTGTACTGCGCTCATCTGGACCATTTCGACGCCGGCAATTCCCATGGTGGAGTACGGCCATTGCCATTGCCATCCGTGATTGCCGTCGAGCTTTGTAACACCTTAAGAGGCACCCATCCGTTGCCAACCTTATTACCTTTAAACACCTTCATGTGAAAGCCCGTTATTTAATCAAACAGAGCAAACAGATATGATGGAAACACTTTGTTTCTTCTCTCGGTTCTACTGTCCCTAAGTCACGGGTATGGGCTACAGTTTGCTCTCTCCAAGGTTGCCATTGGCAGTCCACCCTCCCAGGCCTTCACCTCCCAGATGACCTTTGTACGGACCTGTTGATTCTTGCGGAACATCTTGTGACCCATTTTGCAATGGCATCAGCATCAGCCTCCTATCCGGCTGCTTTCCTTCACTGGAAACAGCGGGATGAAGCTTCCGCCTCATGTTTTACCCCTTGTCAGTCAGAATCTTATAACGAACCTTTTACTGAATGGAAATTTCTTTCCACACTTTCTTCTTCTCATGATACGGCCCCTGGCCCAGACTCCATTCATAACCAACTGCTTCAACATCTCAGTGCTCCACAACGGCAACATCTTCTCCAGGTGTTTAACCATATTTGGCTCCAGGGTGACTTCCCTTCTCAATGGAGGGATAGCATCGTGGTTCCTGTCCTTAAGCCTGGTAAGAACCCCCTATTTGTTGAAAGCTATCGGCCAATTAGTCTGACAAATGTTGTTTGCAAGTTACTTGAACGGCTCAATTGGGTTCTCGAATCTCGGGATCTATTGTCACCTTTCCAGTGTGGCTTCCGAGAGGGTCGGTCTCCGATCGATCATTTACTTCGCTTGGAATCCGTAGTTCGGCAGGCTTTTTCCCAGCGTTACCATTTGGTTGCAGTATTTTTTGACTTTCGCAAGGCCTATGACATGGCTTGGCGCGATCACATCTTACTTATACTTCATCAGTGAGGTCTGCGGGGCCCACTCCCGATTTTTATCCGCCAGTTCCTGTTGCATCGGTCATTCAGGTTTCAGGTTGGTACTGTTTTCAGTTCTCCATGGACCCAGGAGACGGGCATCCCACAGGGTTGTGTACTGAGTGTACTTCTTTTCCTCATTGCTATCGATGGACTTGTGGCCTCTGTCGGTCCTTTGGTCGCCCCTGCTCTGTATGTGGATGATTTCTGCATTTGGGTTAGTTCGTCTTTGATGGCCTCTGCAGAGTGGCAGCTCCAGTGAGCTATACAGCGTGCCTCTGCATGGACCCTCTCACGCGGGTTTCAATTCTCTCCTTTCAAATCGCGGGTGGTCCACTTCTGTCGCCGTACTGCGACCCCCTGATCCAGAGCTCTATCTCGATGCACAACGATTGCCTGTGGTCCCACAATTTCGTTTCCTGGGTCTTCTTTTTGACAACAAGCTCACTTGGCTGCCCCATATCAGACTTCTGAAGGTAGGATGTTTCCGAAAACTTAATGTTCTTCGCTTCCTTGCCCACACCTCTTGGGGTGTATGGTCTCAATGAGTGGCCTTCTGGCTATTGACCGGTGTTTTTCACGTCATCCCTTGGTCTCTACCATCTATGACCATCTCGCTGATCTTCACCGTGCTGCTTGTGCCGTTGACTTCCTTTGGGTCCCTGGCCATGTGGGTATCCCAGGTAATGAGCTTGCTGATCGTTCGACTGGGGGAGCAGTCACTTACCCCCCCGTTTTCTATAACCCCTCCTGCAGTGGATTTATGGCTTCACATCAAATCCCACTTCGCACAATCGTGGGCCAACTCATGGGAGGCTACCTCCCTGTCTAATAAACTTCGTGCAATTAAGGTGACACCAGGCCCGTGGCGTTCTTCCTTTCGCCTCTCCCGAAAGGACTCGACCACACTGTGTCGTCTCCGCGTCGGCCATACCAGGCTGACCCATGGTTTTCTTTTCTTGATGAGCCATCCCCACTTTGTGGTTGTGGAGCTTTCCAGTCAGTAGCCCACATTTTGGTTGACTGCCCCCTTCTTTTGGCTCTGCGTGCTAAGTACAGATTCCCCCTCACTTTACCTTTGATTTTGGCTGACGGTTCCTGGTTGGTTGAACTGGTTCTCAGTTTCCTGGTTTTTATTCTCAGTTTTAAGGTTTTTACTCTCACTCTGGTGATGGGGCAGGACAGAGAGCTTTGGTGTATCTCCCATTGTAAGCTGTGTTTGGAGATTCCCGACTCCCCTCCATGGCCGAGATCCTCTTTTCTTCCCCTTTTACTCTGTTTTTGTCACTTTTTAGGATTGTTTAGTCTCCTTTTCCCATATGCACTTCTACTTTCTAGCGGTTGCACGCTTTTAAGTCGCAGGTGGTCTTGCCTCTACTGCTTCAGAGGTGGGATATTTTCTGCCTCTAGCATAGCGTTGGGGTCGATCTCTTGCTGACTTACCTCATTTTGGTTTTACCATTGACGACATGACTGCACTTTTACGTTTTTTAGCCTTTTCCCTTTTATCATTCTGACTTCTCTGAGATGTCACACTATCTGAATGGACCACATTTGAAGCAAGGGACTGATGACCTTACTTTTTGGTCCCTTTAACCCCAACTAACCAACCAACCAACCAAGCGTAGTGTTTCAATCATAGTGTAAACCAGGCAGGAGAACAGATACTGCAAATAGCAAGGAACGCGACAGGGCCATTGCTACACAACACTCAAGCAGAGAGCAAAGATGCGAAGCCACAGTTGGGACACCACAATGTAGTATAGAGTGCTGACAAGCATTGAAAACGTGGCCAAATTCATGCATTGCCACAGCTTGATAACAGTATAGACATTAGCTAACCAGCATAAATACTTGGACCTCTGAAGCTCATTTGTTCAGTCATCAGTAGAGACTGGATTATATGCATTGGCATGTTGCATATGCGGCTCCTTTTCACCAGTTATTGCATATTTTAACTAAAAACTAGTGACAATGCGTATTTTCTCTGTATGTTTACAATATTTCAAAAATTTAGATGGGCAGTCTCTAGCTCGATCTAGTTTTGATATCTCACAGACTGACCCCAACGTAGAACTGCGTGCAGTTGCAAACTGAGAGGCCACTGCCTAGCGAAATCATTACAGAAGAGGAACAGGAACAGGAAGACAGAGTCAATGCCCCTGTGCTCACGCCCCCTGGTTAATCCCCTCCACTGTCATACCGTATGCGTTGGCAACAGTTATGTTAAACTACACAAGCATTTAGTTGCATGTCCATTGTTTCAGTTTAGCTTTCTGTTTACTTGTACACAGTTGATCATATTTAAAATGTGTAGTGCGTAACGTGTTGTGCACAATGCCGCCAAAAAAAAAGAAATGTCATGTTGTGGATAGCTGACCATCCTGGATCATTTACATGTGAGGGAATTGTTTTATATTGTCGAGTTTGTGAGAAAAACGTTTTGTTCAAAAAAAGTTTCAAATAAACCAGTATATCAAGACCAGTCTTCATATCACAGGAATGCAGAAGAAAGGACCATGACAACAACTCCTGACAACAGCAAGTTGCAGCAGCAGGGATTTGTCCAAAGGTAACCAAAAAAGTCTGTTTTGCCACAGATCTATGTGAAGAATTCATTGCAAGCAATATTCCTCTTCACAAACTCACAAACCCTATTCTCAAAGGCTTCCTGCACAAATATTGCTTAAATCAAAATATACCAGATGAATCAACATTGTGTAAAAATTACATACCAACAGTTTACGTAAATGTTCTGGAAGAAATATGCAATGATCTAAAGGACAGCATTATCTGGATTTCAGTTGATGAAATTACAGACACTTGTGGTTGTTCAGTTGTAAATTTAATTGTTAGTGCTTTAAAAGAAGAGCCTTCTTCTTCCTATTCTGCAGCCCCTAAAGAACTTGAAAACGTAAATCATTATATGAGCACCAGATTTGTGAATGAAGGTAGTAGAAAAATATTTCCAGAATATTCTGCAAATGAAAGGGTGTTTATATTTATTTCCGATGCTGCTCTCTATATGATCAAAGCAGGAAAAGCCCTCTGAGTATTTTATCCCAATTTGATTCATGTGATGTGCTTTGCTTATGGAGCACATCACTTTGCTGAAGAAGTACGTTCCACATTTGTGAATGTAAATAAACTGATTTCATCCACAAAGAAAGTGTTTCTAAAGGCTCCTGCTCACATGAAGACCTACAAAGAAAAACTACCAATTGTGCCTTTACCTCCCGAACCAGTGGTAACTCATTGGGGTATGTGGATCAAAGCTGTGTCGTTTTACAGCGAACATTTCAAGGCCATTACAGGGGTAGTAAATGGCTTCGATAGTGCAGAGGCCGTGGCAGTTTTCCAGTGCAAGGAAGCTTTTAATGATTCTGTTATTAAAAAAGACATAGCTGTGATTAGCACTAATGTTTCCCATATAACTGTGAGTATCAAAAAGCCAGAAACTCAAGGTTTGGTGTTGAATTATTCTAGTGAACTCATTGCCGGAGGCATTCCCAATAAAACATGAAGGAAAGTTTGAAAACATTTTAAATAATAACTCAGGCTTTGAAACCATGTGCGAAATTGATAGTTTCATTAATGGGATGGGTGAACTTTTACTAGAAATGATAGGTGCTAACATAGCACCCAGATTCAAATACTGCCCAATTATCTCAGTTGATGTAAAATGGTCCTTTTCTGCTTACAAAAATGTTTTGAGTGATCGAAGATACAATCTTGCTATGAAACATTTCGGCCTGCTCGGTTGGCCGTGTGGTCTAACGCACGGCTTTTCGGAGTGGGAAGGAGAGCCTGGTCCCCGGCACGAATCCGCCCGGCGGACTTGTTTCGAGGTCCGGTGAGCCGGCCAGTCTGTGGATGGTTTATAGGCGGTTTTCCATCTGCCACGGCGAATGTGGGCTGGTTCCCCTTATTCCGCCTCAGCTATACTATGTCGGTGATTGCTGCGCAAACAAGTTCTCCACGTACGCATACACCACCATTACTCTACCATGCAAACAAAGGGGTTACACTCGTCTGGTGTGAGACATTCCCTAGGACGGGGGGTCCACTGGGGGCCGATCTGGCGGCGGAGGGGTGAAGTGGACTGCGGTAGCCGTTGTAGGGTTGTGGACAACTGCGGCTGCGGCGAGCCTCTCCGCCATTTCTAGGCCCCCGGTTAACATACAATACAATCTAATACAATACGAAACATTTGGAAGAGAACTTGGTCGTTTATGTTTACAAAAGTGGAAACATGTGAAATAAATTGTAAATGATGCTTTGGTCCAATAGTATCAATTAAAAGTTAATGCTGTCAAAAAAATTCATGATTGATTTTTCTTAAATAAAATATTACGAGCATGCCCTTCGGCATGCAATATGTCTCGAAGTTGGTCTTGTACATACTGATTGTTTCAGTGTGACTCACTTGCATCGCTTTCACTTGTTGCTGACAACAATAGCAAAGAAGAAACACTTCTTGAAACACAGTGTGTGTCCCCATTTTCCAAATTTTTAGAAAATAATCCCTGAAAGAACTCCTTCCTAACCTGTACCAGAAAGTATTCAGAGAATGATATCAGCATTCTAAATGTAACGATTTTTCATGTGGCCGGCGCTTTTCCTCGTAATTGATATGCACAGGTTTGACTCTGAGATATAATGGATGCAGTAACTACCATGTTTTTTTATTATTGGATCTTTCTTATTTTGACTCTTTTCATCCATTTTTAAGCATTTTTCATGCACGTATGTATGCATATTTTAAGGTCTCTAGTGATCAGTAATCAGTCAAGAGTTGTGAGTCGGTATGGCAGTCTTGTAAGTTGCCATGTCAGACTGGAAGATTGTTGTGGACACCTCAGTGAGACAACATGACGAATGCTGCAAGGAGCAGCAAAGAAAGTTGATCAATGTGCAATCAGGCATGTACAAAATGAACAAAAGGTGAAGTGTGGCAACACATCTCAGCTATACTGGTACTTAATGGGTCTAGTGTTAGTTATCAAGGAGAGCTAGTGACTGAAACCTTGTAAACTGTAGAAAGAATTTAACTGTATCTGGGCATCTTGTTTTAGCTGTTTAATTGTTACAGTTGGACTTCTGTAGATGTTTTGAGTCAGAGACTAACAGAATTTATCTGAAATGAACTATAAAGAATTTAGTTCCAAGTGCAGCAGCAGAGAGAAGAAGGTTGAGAAGAGAAGAGATGTATAATGGCATGAGCCTGAGCAAGAGGGCTAGACACCATAAAGAGGACCACTTGCATCAGTATGCTGGCACATCGTTGTGTCATTGGACACACTGGTGGTTTTGACCAGCCACTGGCCGTCTAGAAACTAATGTCACATGCAGCAAGCAGTTTCCATTGTGTTGTCAACAATACTGTTAACACAATAGACACCATTTGCAGCATGTGCCTGTAGTCTGAAGATGACCTCCCACCTGTTGAAAACCAGTTAAGACATTGTGAAATGATCATGTGATTGTGCCTTAAAAAATAAAAATTTATGAAAGACTGAATATCAATCACTTAATTTCCACGAATATATGTCACTTTCTCCTTCTTTTCTGTACTGCTATTCTTACGTACTTCTATTCTACTCTCTCTCTCTCTCTCTCTCTCTCTCTCTCTCTCTCTCTCTGTGTGTGTGTGTGTGTGTGTGTGTGTGTGTGTGTGTGTGTGTGTGTGTGTGTGTGTCCAGAGAATCAAGGAAATCAAGAAATATGTATGTGAGAGAAGAAATTTGTCTGTCTATCCAGGGAATCAAGGAAATCAAGAAATATGTATGTTAGAGAAGAAATTAACAACTCCAGCGATAAAATCAAACCAATATGGAATGTTGTTAGAAGGGAGACAGGGAAAGTAACCACTGGTGTAGGTAGTATTACTGTTAAAGAGAATGAAACCATCTTAACCAACAGTACACAGGTAGCCATTGTATTTAACAATTACTTCTTAAGTGTAGGAGAAAAAATTGGTGAGATAAGTTCACACGAAAAAGCCAGGCAGTACGTGGAAGAGTCAGTTTTGAAAAATTTTAGTCAGATTAAGTTTCATCTAACAACCTCTTGTGAAATACAGAAAATTATTAAATCTTTGAAAAATAAATGTTCTTTTGGAGTATATGACTTCTCTAAGAAGTTATTAAAACAATGTGGAGCAATTACAGCTGATGTTTTGAGTCACATATGTAACGCATCACTGATCCAGGGTATTTTTCCAGACAGGTTAAAACATGCCATTGTCAGGCCTCTCTACAAAAAGGGGGAAACTACAGATGTCAATAATTACCAGCCAGTATCCTTGCTTACAGAATTTTCAAAAATCTTTGAGAAAGTAATGTACTCGAGTGGTTAGCCATCTCAACAGTAATGGGATACTTAGTAAATCACAGTTACGATTTCAGAAATGCTGTTCCACTGAGACAGCAGTATAGAATTTCACTGTCCACATAATAGAGTCTTTAAATAGTAAAATGTCACCAGTAGGAATATTCTGTGACTTATCCGAAGCATTTGATTATGTGAACCATGACATTATGTTAGAGAATTTACAATTCTGTGGTGTAAATGAAACAGCATATGAGTGGTTTAAGTCATATCTACAGAACAGGAAGCAAAAAGTCTCTTTATATGCTTCAAGTGATTCAAACGAGTTTGCCACTTCATCTAACTGGGGTGAAATTACATTAGGTGTTCCACAAGGTTCGATCATGGGCCCCCTCCTGTTCTTGATATATGTGAATGCCCTCCCTTCTTATGTGAAACAAGATGCTGAACTGACACTGTTTGCTGGTGATTCAAGCATAATTATTAATTCAGTAAAAGAAAGTCCGATAAAAATGATACAAATAAGGTCTTTGGAAAAGTTATTAATTGGTTTTCTGCAAATGGGCTTGCTCTGAACTTTGAAAAAACACAGTACATCCAATTTTCTGCTGCAAAAAGTATAATTCCTTCAATAAACATAACACATCAAAAGAAGTCAGCAGCCAGGGTAGAGCATACTAAGTTTTTGGGTGTACGTATAGATGAGAATCTTAATTGGAAAATTCATATTTTGTATCTCCTAAAGCGACTAGGTTTAGCAGCTATTGCAATCAGAATAATTGCCAATTTTGAGGATGTAGAAATTAGTAAGCTAACATACTTTGCATACTTCCACTCTCTGATGTCATACGGAATAATATTCTGGGGCAACTCAACACTTAGGCAAAAGGTATTCACTACTCAAAAGAAAGTAGTTAGAATAATGTGTGGGGTTCATAGTCGCACATCTTGTAGACATCTGTTTAAAAAGGTTAGGAATTCTTACAACTGCTTCACAGTACTTTTACTCAGTAATGAAATTTTTTCTCAACAACATGGACCAGTTTAAAATCAACAGCGACATTCGTGATTACAATACCAGAAAAAAGAAAGACCTGCACTATCCTTTACTTAACCTATCGTTGGCACAGAAAGGGGTAAAATATGCTGCTACAAAACTTTTTGATAAATTACCAGATGAAATAAAATGTCTGACAGACAGCAGTAATAGTTTCAAAAACGAATTGAAATCATACCTGCTTGACAACTCCTTCTATACCATAGATGAATTCTTGAATACGAGTAAATAAAACTGGATATATAATATATGCATTTTGTTTCACTTAAGGGAATGGGATAGATAATAGAAATATTTAGGTATAGCACTGTAACTTGTTTCCTGTGCACATTTCTTGTGCATTAGACATGTTCCACATCATAACGGTTTTTCCGTGCTATTGATCAATCGAACACGTAACTAACTAACTCCACTCTTATGATGACAACCTGGCTCTCACCAAGGTCTTACCATGTCACATGCTTGTGACTGTTACATTTCTTAACTTCTTTTACTTCCTACCCAGATTTTGCAGGGTTCACACTACTACTTTCTGAGCCACAAACCCTCCACATTTACCAAGAAGAAGGTGCCCATCCCTGTTGGGGCACTGGGACTTTGAGCAACACTCACCATGACCGTTGCCATGGCTGGGGGGCAGCTGTGGAGAGAGCCCTAGTTCAAATGGATGACGCCAGGATGGACATCCTGCCATGAAGTGACTCTCTCTCAAACTGGCAGTTGCAGGAGCCAGGCAGTTTCTTCAGATTAGAACTCTCACTGTGATGCCCAACAGTACAACCCGAAAGTGTTTCCACACTTCGCTGTGCCATGGGAGGAGGAGCAACAGGGCATCAATATCGAGAGCCTTACTCACTACACTACCTAGTGTGCAGAAGAGCATATGGCGAGTCATTTCTACGACCGACTCTGTTCGGTCTTAAACCATACTTTCATGTACTTTGGATGACATTCCAGTTTCTTTCACTTCCCAAATACATTTAAATAAAAAACAAGGCCTTATTTTTCACCCAGACTTGATACAAAAATCATATGAAGCACAGTGTGCCAACCCAGAATGGCCAGGGGTACAGTTGGTTTGCCATATCCAGAAGAGGCCGAAGAATAATAGAGTTGATGTGGGAGCATTTACTCTAGCATTCAACAGGACAACACTTCCATAAAAGGTGAAGAATATGGTTTACCACTGTGTCATCAAGCTTTACCTACCATCACCTGTGCGGATTGCCTTTGTTTTGTATGTGTGTATCTCATTGTCCCAATAAACCCTCCTGTGGCAATTGTGGTCATACTGAGCATGAGTAAACTTGACAGTTTGTGCCAACGTGTCAGGACAGGCATCCTACCCATTCACCAGTGTGTCCCATTTGCAAGAACGAATGGACAATTAAAAAATACAAATCCTTTTATTGATTATCATACTTCATCGGTAAAAAGAAGTACGAACATCAACTTGTTATTATGGTGAGTGGTTTCACAACCACCATGGGAAAACTTTGCTACCCATACAGTTGACATCTACCTGTAATCACATGCTACAAAACCACATCTATCTGAGACAGAGGCAACCTTTCTATCATCCATTTTCTTACAACATTGGGGATTGACTCCCAGTCCTCAGCTGGAACAGCATGAGCCATGCAGACTCGTAGCCCAGTGCTGGTCTGCGGCCGAAGTAATTTAAGGCTATGAGCTGTAGAGCTGCCATTCTTCCATTTCCAATCTTAAATTAGACAAATCTTCACTGCCTTTGAAAACCTCAAAAGTTTCAAAAGACATGTCAACAAGAGAGTTAAAGATGAAGGTGATTCTGGTGATGTCGGAACCTATGTTGCTGGACATTTTAACAGTGAAATTGATGGTGAATGGGGACTTTGGGGCATGATTCGCTACTCCAGCCTCGTCATCCCTCTACCCCCACCTGAGTGGAATTATAAAGAGTACTATATTTTTTAACTAAAACTAGTGTTTTCATTCTGTCTTGCAATCTATATTGTCATGCAAGAAACCTATATTTGTGGTAACTGCTGAAGTCCTACCAGTACCAAGCTTTCTATAGGAAATGTGACCACACTGAGACAATGTACAAAGGGATCTGCACAGTTATTCCAGACAATCTCATATATAGGTCTCCTCATCGAACAGTTGCATTTCAGTGCAGCAAATGGTTCTTCTTGGCCACTGATCTTACTAGTTGCGCACCAAAGTTAGTCACCTTATTACCTTTGGGTGTATGTAACTCTGTGACACGGACCACTTCTCAGTTGTCCTGCCGCTCTCATTGCATCTACCACCAAACTAACAGGCATTCCAGAGGATAAACTGCCAGACCCACACTTCAAATGTCACTTTCTTGTCCTCCGGTCTATACCTGTTGACGATGTTTTTATAGTTGTAACAACTGCATTTACCAATGCTAGTGATGTAGTGATCCCATTATCCAATGGGCCTTGTCACCATTGGCTGGTCCTTTAGTGGACTAAGGAAACCGCGGTAATAAACAGAGACTAACAAGTGAGCTATTCAATTATTCAAACGATGCCCCAGAAAATCATTGAACAGTTGTGCACAAGGGCCTGTTTATAACTTAAACATTGAAAGAATGAATGCTAGGAAACATACATCGCCTTCTTGGAAGAGCACACAAAGTCCTGCGTGTCCTTCGTGCCCATGACTTGTCCCCCAACACAACTCTAGGTTGTCCCTTGATCCATAATCAAATGATCCAACACCCACAGGCAGATCACAGATAGTACCTTCTCCACCTTCTTAATCATATCTGGCTCAGAGGTGAATTTCCTTTGCATTGATGCTATAGTATCATTATCCTGATGCTTATGACAGGACAGGACCCAACTTCCAGTCAGCCTTACTTGTGTGCTATGTAGATTACTTGTGAGGATTACAGACTGTTGATTGTGCTGGGCCCTTGAATTAGAATTTGTTTTCATTGTCAGCACCTTAATGCCTCTGTGTGGTGAGTACGGGGTTGTGATTCTTAGGGATTTAAGTAGAGTCAGGGAATTTCAGGAATTTCACAAAATCTCTGGGAATTCTGCAGTTTTAACCTATCATTGAAATTGAATTTTATTGAGTTTATTAAATCACTAATACTTTGTATCTCAAAGTGTGTTAATTATATGAATATTATTCCATATAAATTATTGATGTTTAAAAATAGCAGTGAAACTACTGGTTATGGCTAGTTTAGAACTCAGCTGAGAGGAAAGGAAATATACCTTTGATGTATCAGGAGATTCTGGACACCATCTTCCTCCTCACACCTGGAATATTCAGGGAATTTTTTTTTCCAAGTTTGAGTAGCTGCCTTTGAGTAGCAATTTGCCCTTTCCATCCATTTTTAAAAAGTACATAAGTCTATGTTTCTCAGAAGTTGGGATATGGACATGCTTCATTTTTATTCAGACATGCAGTTGTTTATTTTTTTTCTCACCCCATCAGATAGAAGTACATACCATACGAGATCAGACTCAACATCCTGTTAAAAAAAATTAACAGTGAATTCATTCATGCTGAATAGCAAACTGTACAAGCCTATAAAGCCATCTCAAACAATATTATATACACCTTTATTCCTAAGTTCTGTACAATATACCAATCCATAATTTAATTATCTTCTCGTAGGCCAGAAATGAGACCTCTATTTTTAAAAAGTTTGTGCTTGATGTAGTCGTTATCACTGAAATTGTTGATTTCCTTAAGGAATTTGGCATACCTAATTTGGTATGATGTGAAATTACTTCAAATAGGTCTCTGCATGACCTGTCCGTCAGAGTGCAAGAAGTGCCTATATGTTTAATTTTTGTAAGTAAAATTAGTAGTGATACCCAATTATCTAATTCCATGCCTAGCACTCAAGAGTTGCTTGTCCACATTTTGTCAACTTCTGTTACAAATTTGTTGATAGAATTCTATGTTCACATATTACATAGGAAAGTTTTGTTGACACAACATATTTTATCTCTACAACTTATAATATTATTTTTATGGTATTGCTTCTAAATATGTTGGAAAAATTTTGTGGGTTAGAGGATGAATCCTGTGGTATCATTAAAGTCTGACCCCCGATTAGCTGTAAAGACTCATAAATAATAAGAACCACTTATAGAAATTTACTGTTGTTTTCAGCATAACATTAGCAATAAAGGAACAAGATTCTACAATTGTCTATTATAATGTGGAAAGAGAACTAGCCAGCCCAGACTCCCCAGAAACAACACAAAAGAAAAAGAAGAAACAAGAGACACGCAATTTGATTGAATCAGAACTGCATCGACAACGATTAGACATTTATGAGTCAGCACTTAATACATAGATTGGTACAGTTGTGCTAAATACTATGTGGAAATTGACAGAAACATTCCTTGGTTATACCTATTACAATTTTGTTTTACATGCCAAAAGTAGGATAAGGACCATTGCTCTGACTGAATTTTTTTGACAAGATCTGAAAGAAAGTAATCTCCTCTTAAAGTATATTTATTGTACCTCTCATCATAGTGTTGAAATGCAGAACTTGGAAACCAACTTGTTCTGTGCAAAAAATTGTTCATATGTATATAAACAGTGGATGTACCTTGGACTGCTGAAATCTTGTTTTGCATGTATATAGTCTGTGAGACAGAAAGTACAATTGTTGTGCAGCAGCTTTTTTAGATTAACAAATGACAGTGTCTGTAAGTTTGACAAATATGACTAAAATGTGAGTGAAATATATGCATGCATCTTATCTTTCTTACTTGTTTTTATTACCTCTTACAAACAGCTTGTAGATAAAATAAATTCAGCAGCCGGGAAGGTGTGCAGCTTATGCAATCTTCTTTCAAGCATACATCGATCTTTGTATAAATTAAATATATACTTACTGTGCTGTTTCAGCCCAGCTTAGAATTTATACAGATATATAATCATGTAATAATATTATTTTCCATTTTATGTATTCATAATTTTAATACTTTTTATTCAGTGTCTAATTGTGAAAACCTGTAGAAAATTCTAGTAGAATGCATTAGTGTTGAATGCTTCTGATCACCAATAGAAAAATATGAAGGGGATGTTGTCATCATTAATATGATGAAACATTAAACCTAAATCCTTCCTCCTTACTTGTGTGTAAATGTGTGTGCGTGTTGTGCAATAGATGACATTCAGATTTGTAACAAACACATTGTTAAACAGGGACTGGTCATTGTTCCAGGAACCACCAGTTACATGTAGCTGTAAGGAATGAGAGGCAATATACAAAAGGGGTATAATGGGAATAATAAAGTAAATAGAGGGCAGCTATGGAAATACTTGTAAAATGTTGTAAGGAACAGCAGAAAGAATTTAAAGGGTGATTTACACGCAGTGAAACTACTAAAGAAAATTACAGTATGTGATCTGAGAAAAAACGTATAAGCTTCATCAAAAAATTTTCAGTAGTGTGGGCAGAGTAGGGAATTTCATCCAACTTGGCAAATGGCCTACCAGATGTTCAGTTCCACATTATTGATTTGGTGTGTGTACTGTATTCAAAGTGCCCAAAAGCCAAAACAATAGCCAACCCTTTGTGGTGGGACATCAAGCACCTGCACAGCTGTGGCTCTCTGACCACACAGAGATTGCACTGTTGGTGCATGTGCTGTCCCATGTATGCCTAGGCACATGTGTTTGTAGATCTGGGACATGGAGAATCAGTGCAACAGTGATATACACATTGTGGCTGTAGTTTGTTGGCAGCCATGGGAAAAACTGCTGCTCAAAACGGCTGGCACCAAGGCAGACTACTCACAGTAAAGATACCGAAAGTATCCTGGGCTGGTGGTCATATACCTCAAGCAGTCTCACCTGAAAGATCGGATAGTTACAGTGCTGAAAGGTACAATTCCAAGAAATTTCCTGTCTTAGCTACATCCTGGTAGAAAAAGCAGTTCAACAAGCAAGGTGAAAAGTATACTCCAGAGTACTTGATATGTTCCATAACAGTGGTGAATCATTCTATAAAATGAGAGTTCAATGCAGAACAAATTGAAAGTAAGGTCAGTGAAGGCACCTCAATAAAATGAGTAGCAGATCAGTATTAATTCAAACATCATCTCTTTCCCAATCGCTGGTCCTTTTCTTGTGTAACAAACTGGATGATATCCCACTGACTTTTATAGCTCATAAGAATCTCAGAATGGTGCAAGGGATAATTTTTCATTGTGACTTTACACGACAAACAGATGAAGATCTACAGGCAAATGTTGAGTCCATTGTGGCCGTGAATCACGTTCGGATAGCCTAATGGTAAGGGGATTGCTCATGATATGTGGGAAATCTGGGTTCATATCCCAGTCCAACACAAATTTTCATTGTCATCATTTCATTATACAGCTGATAGTTGCTCACAATCGCAACTGTGAATATGTCTCATGTATTCTGCCAGTTACCACTGCAGTTGGCTTGTTCTAGGAGGACATTCCCTGTTTTGTACTTTCCACCTCTGTTAAAAATTGATGCACACATTTTGATGGGCGAGGTGAACCAAAGGTTACAAGTGCTAGAACTGGAGATGGTGATAGAACCTCCTTAACACGTTCACTGCCATCGGCGCACCAGCACGCGCGGCCGATACTGGTGCGTATGCCGTGGACGCACCTGCGCAGCAAGAGACTCAGCTGTAGCGAGACACCACAGTTTAGTCGGGCACAGCCATTCAGTGTGGTTTATTGTGCAGGCACTCTAAGAACATATGGTTTTCAATTCTTATGGGTGCGGTTCATGTCTTTTCCCTACAGTTTTTCTCTGTTGTGGGGCTGAAAATGGAAAACAATTGCGGGCCCTTCAGAACCTAAGAAATATAAAATACGGGAGACAATAAACATACAAAAACTAATGGATGCAGAATTGGCCAGTGGGGAGGACGGGTGGGAATCCAGTGAAGAGTTTGACAGAGCCGAGTTTACTTTAGTAGAAATGGCTGTGAATCCAAGTGAAAGAGAAAGGGCAGGAGTGGTAACAAGTGTTGCATGGGAAAGCAAGCCAGTTGGAATGGTAAAGAGGGACTGCTAATTCAACCAGTGGGAAACACTCCCTTAGATTATTTTCGTCTTTTGTTGATGGACCAATTCCTATTGAAAGTTGTAGAAGGAACAAATCGAAACGCAATTGAATTATTCCTTTCTGTGGGAACCAAACAACAATCATGAATAAATTGTTGGGAAGATGTGACAGTTGGCGTATTGTTAGTGTTTGTAACAGAACTGAATTGATGGTAGGCTGCCAGTAATTTGGAGCCCGCGCGTCGGAAACAGGTGCGCTGGCGTGAGACTGCCAGGGAGCGCACCCTGATGCCATCTATTGGCGAAACTGGGAATTAGTGCGAGCTGACACCGGCAGGAACTAGCGGAAAGGCACCACCACCCTATATGTCAGACAATGCACTAAGCTCTCGGACTCAAATGAATTCTTTTTCTTGTTAATTATAAGTTATTACTGTATAATTTAATGTTGTTAAGGGCTAGTAGTAAATCATTATGACTGGTATGAACTCCAGGGTAATAAATATAAAATTCCTTAAACACTAAATGATTTCGATAAAAATGTGGTAGGGGAAGGCCCCCACTCTTGGTGATACGAGCGTCGCTTGTGGTAGCTGGAGACACAGGGACTGAACAATAGAATGGCCTGGGTAGTGTTGACATGATCGAATGTGTGTAACTGTGCTCACACAAAAGTGATTGTGCAACGGCGAAGAGGCGAATACCGTCGTCGTTTGTGGAGTAAAACGCGACGAATGGTTATCGAAGTCACCTCTGTGCCACCGGGGTTGTTTGTAAGAGTTCCTCCGCCCAGATTTTATGGCGAATGTGCAGTAGCTTATACAAGTGCTACGGCTCGTAGTTCCAGCCGCCATTAAGGGCATGAGGCGTGAAGAGTTGCGTTATCCACATACATCTCACCACCAGCACGGTGGCAAGACTGCTTGTAATTGTTAATTCGAACTTTATACACTCCTGGAAATGGAAAAAAGAACACATTGACACCGGTGTGTCAGACCCACCATACTTGCTCCGGACACTGCGAGAGGGCTGTACAAGCAATGATCACACGCACGGCACAGCGGACACACCAGGAACCGCGGTGTTGGCTGTCGAATGGCGCTAGCTGCGCAGCATTTGTGCACCGCCGCTGTCAGTGTCAGCCAGTTTGCCGTGGCATACGGAGCTCCATCGCAGTCTTTAACACTGGTAGCATGCCGCGACAGCGTGGACGTGAACCGTATTTGCAGTTGACGGACTTTGAGCGAGGGCGTATAGTGGGCATGCGGGAGGCCGGGTGGACGTACCGCCGAATTGCTCAACACGTGGGGCGTGAGGTCTCCACAGTACATCGATGTTGTCGCCAGTGGTCGGCGGAAGGTGCACGTGCCCGTCGACCAGGGACCGGACCGCAGCGACGCACGGATGCACGCCAAGACCGTAGGATCCTACGCAGTGCCGTAGGGGACCACACCGCTACTTCCCAGCAAATTAGGGACACTGTTGCTCCTGGGGTATCGGCGAGGACCATTCGCAACCGTCTCCATGAAGCTGGGCTACGGTCCCGCACACCGTTAGGCCGTCTTCCGCTCACGCCCCAACATCGTGCAGCCCGCCTCCAGTGGTGTCGCGACAGGCGTGAATGGAGGGACGAATGGAGACGTGTCGTCTTCAGCGATGAGAGTCGCTTCTGCCTTGGTGCCAATGATGGTCGTATGCGTGTTTGGCGCCGTGCAGGTGAGTGCCACAATCAGGACTGCATACGACCGAGGCACACAGGGCCAACACCCGGCATCATGGTGTGGGGAGCGATCTCCTACACTGGCCGTACACCACTGGTGATCGTCGAGGGGACACTGAATAGTGCACGGTACATCCAAACCGTCATCGAACCCATCGTTCTACCATTCCTAGACCGGCAAGGAAACTTGCTGTTCCAACAGGACAATGCACGTCCGCATGTATCCCGTGCCACCCAACGTGCTCTAGAAGGTGTAAGTCAACTACCCTGGCCAGCAAGATCTCCGGATCTGTCCCCCATTGAGCATGTTTGGGACTGGATGAAGCGTCGTCTCACGCGGTCTGCACGTCCAGCACGAACGCTGGTCCAACTGAGGCACCCTGTGGAAATGGCATGGCAAGCCGTTCCACAGGACTACATCCAGCATCTCTACGATCGTCTCCATGGGAGAATAGCAGCCTGCATTGCTGCGAAAGGTGGATATACACTGTACTAGTGCCGACATTGTGCATGCTCTGTTGCCTGTGTCTATGTGCCTGTGGTTCTGTCTGTGATGTATCTGACCCCAGGAATGTGTCAATAAAGTTTCCCCTTCCTGGGACAATGAATTCACGGTGTTCTTATTTCAATTTCCAGGAGTGTAGAAATGTAAAAGGAGAATACCAGTTGTTCTTTTTATGCAAGTACAGAGGACAGAATACAGTTATCAGTAAAATTACAACGCATGTTGTTCATTGTAAAGTGTAGTAACCTCAAACATAGTATAGTGAAATCAGACTGAGGCCACCATCGTCTCTTTCATTTACAATTCTTTTTGTTGTAGAATACTTTAGTGCATAAGAATGTTGAAAAGAGCAATGGTCACACCAGGATGAGTCGCCATTTTATAGTTAACTTAAATTTTTCTGAGTAACTTTTTAAGTAATGTCACTTAAGTAATTCTATATCAATTGTTCAAAGAGTAATATCCAAAATCATTACATGAAGTTGAAGGATAAAATTTTGTTAACCCAAGTTGCATAAATAGTCGTGGTAGTAATCGCCAAGCCAACACACAGAAATTGAAAGAGTATTTGCTTTGTTGAATCACCTTGTATGATCAGTAATAGTAATATTCAAAAATTAAGTTTAAATTCAACTCAAGCTGTTTCACTTTGAAACGAGCCAAAAACTGATTTATTCTTTTGCTCCTTCAGAGCTGGCGACTGTAGTTATAAGTAAGACGGTAAGTCTGCTGCTCTTGTCGTGCTGATAGGATTATCCACTGCTGCTAGCAGTGATGATTGGATACATAAGCTCACTACCAAGTTAAGTGGGTTAGGTAGGCAGTGTTACCGTGTGAACTGTAGGGCACTGTAGGCCGTGGATCGAACCCATTCAATCATCACAGCTCTTTGGGAAATAGTCCGGTTAGGAGTGTACTTTAATCATTAGGTAAATACTGGCGAGTAACGGTCAAAATGTACACACAAGTGAATTTAATAGCTTAGCAAGGTCCAAGTAGCACATAGTTAATGTTGTGCAATGGCGAGGGTAGGAGCGGAGTAAAAGTGAACTGAGCGTGTGGCAGCTGTGCTGTATTCAAATATTAACAACTTGAATTCACTACCACCTCTTACCATTAGGACTGAGCTATTTACTGTTAAAATACGTAGCAGTTAGCGCAAAGGCGTGACAGCTACAAGTCCGTATTGGTGATATACATACGGAATTAGGAAGCGCGTCATTCCGTCAGTGGAGGGGGTTAAAACAACTGAGTCAGTTGAGAACATACCCCAAGTACTGACGGAAAGATTCGGCGATTCGGTCGCATGTTCTTGGGAGTTTTCCTGCACATGTGAAATGTAAAGATGAGGAAGTTGCAGGACTATTGGAAAAAGGACCCTTTATTTCACGTGAAAGGAATTACAGATAGTATTTCACGAAATCGTTTTCTTCTAATACTATGTGCATTGCATTTTTCTGAAAATCCAAAACAGGGCAGACCAAAATCATCCGACAGGTTGTATAAAATACGTCCAGTTATCAATTTTTTCAATGAAAGGATGTGCCAAGTGTACTACTCTGGACGGGAACTGTCACTAGATGAATCAATGATCCTTTGGCATGGAAGATTACTTTTCTGCCAATACATCAAAAATAAAAAGCACGAATATGGCATAAAGCTATATATTTTGACAACTCCCACTGGAATGGTCCTAAAATTCACGGTATACACTGACATGCTGGACGATTTAGGAGGAAGAGGCCATGCCCAAAAAATTGTTCTTCATTTACTGGATGAAAGGTTAAATGCTGGTCACCTGTGTACATGGACAATTACTATAATAGCTTCGCATTGGCTAAGTTGCTCTTGGATAAGAAGACTCACTGTACGGGAACTCTGAGGGCGAATAGGAAGGATACACCCAAGGAAATACAGAAGGCAAAATTACAGAAAGATGAAGCCGTTGCCAGATTTGTGTAAGGAGTTATTATAGGTAAGTGGCTTGATAAGAGGGAGGTTTGCTACATTTCTAATGCATTTACAAATGAAATGGTTGAGGTTGAAAACGAAAGAAAGGAGAAGACATCGAAGCCCTTGGCCATTGTAACCTACAATAAATTTCTCTGGAGTTGATCGGCATGATCAGATGTTATCATACTACCTCTCGGAACAAAAAACCATACGCTGGTACAAGAAACTTTTTATCCACATTATGGAAATGATGCTGACAAATGCACGTGCCCTACACAATAAATATTCTGGCACAAAAATGCCCCTCCAAGAATTCAGACTCTGTATTATAAGAGCAATATTTCCACAAAAGCAGGTAGAATGGCCAGTCAGAAATCCCCAACATGTTGCGGCAAAACGAGAATCAACTGGAAAATCAAAAACACTGAGAAAAAAGTGCAGATCATGCACCAGCCGAGGACAATGAACAGACACGATTTAAGAGTTCCTAGATTGCCCAAATAAAGCACGGTATTGTTTGAATTGTTGTGTTATTCACCACCTCTAAAGGCAGATAGCAATTTTGTTGTTCTTTAATTTTTCAACAGTTATGTGTAGGTACTATTGTTGACTTTATATTTATTTTATTTGTTTGAGTCTAATCGGTAAAGTTCTTGATTGTATCTTTTCTGAGATTTGACATACATTATATTTCAGAAGTTTCTTCAAGATCTTCTGTTTGTTTTAGAATGCTGTTTCTACTATATTTTTTGTTCAATAAATATGTCATTTGTCAGTAGGATGTTTCAGTATAAAATAAAAATATAGTACTCTAAACTGTCACAATTTTCAGGAAAAATAAATGAGACGCACTAGCGCGTCCATGGCCACCCGCTACAGAATGTGGCCTGGTATGCACTGACACCTTAGTGCGCTCCTAAGAAAATTTGATTCATGAGAGTAAATTTCATCTTTTACTTATAAAATAAAAACATTTTATATTACTTTTAGCAATACAGTTTGAGATTCTATTAAAAAAATAAGTGGTTAAGTGGCAACGCAAGGCCAATTACAGTGGCAGCGAATGTGTTAAGGATGAGGAAAGATTTTTCTTGCAACACGTTCCATGAAAATTTTATGTCTTCCTCCAGTAGTTCTTGCAAGTGATGCACCTTTGTACAGAAGTCCTCTATTTGTCACTGGTATTACGAGCAAATTCCAAGAAAACTTCTCATATCACAAACATGCAAAGGAGTAAGAAAATCTGTGTCTGCTCTTATTTTCTCTGGATCAGGATGGACTGTACTGCCATTAACTAGATGGAGGTCTGCAGTCTGGAAACACTCCAAAATGCTTGTCAGGTGGCTCAGATGTTCTTCAGGTGTATTTGAAAAAATAACAATGACATCCAGACAGCAAAACACATTGTTCATTTAAGGTGTCAAATCAAGTTGTCCATCATACATTCAAAGGTGGCTGGAGTGTTACATGAACTCACAGAGGCTGTCACAAGTTTTCGTATTTAAAATGAATTTCCTGTTTGGAATATTACATTATTTGTCCACAAGATTGCACATTTGACCGACGCACATACCTGTACACCATCTAGGCATTGCCGTAGTGCTATCTGAATTTTGTAATGTGTTTTGGATCTTGAAGGGGAAACAGTCTTACACACTGGACTTCCTAACAAATTAGCCAGAAATATCTGGAGATACAAGATAGAAACTCCTTTACCAACTGATCGTATTCAATTCACCAAGGTGTTTTCTGTAACTGGCATACATTTCACCAGGCTAGTTCCTGTTAAGCTTTGAAATATGCTACAGATGTATTACATCTTATTCTTTGTGTGTTCTACAAGGGCTCTTGATCTTGAGGCTGTATCAGATGTGAGCAATGACAATTTTTTTTATGGTATTCGGAAGATATTCTCCAAGGAGAGGGCTGCCAAACACTATTTATTCTGACAACACACAAACATTTCAAGCTGTGGGTATAGAACTACAAGACCCATCTCATTTCTTTGAGGACACAAAGCTTAGTTAGATTTTAGAATTCACATAGTCTGTCAGGAAGTTTCAGTTAGATTTTGTCTACCATTGTGTTTCAATTAATTTCATTGCACCAAGGATGGCTTGAAGGGGGGGGGGGGGGGGGGAATGGCGAGAGCATACAGGAAAAAAAAAAGAAAAAGAAACTTTGCCTAAGAGAGGCTTTGGTGAAATTCCTAGAAGATGAAGAAACTCTTAGAACTTTTTAATGGAAACAGAAGCTGCCATCAGTTGCACAGGAGGACTCGGAAATATTGATGCCAGACTATTTGTTAACTGACGAACGGCTGACTACATTACTGCCATTCCAGAACCCAGTATACTGAAGGACCTTTTGAAGAGAGGTGAGGCAAAGACACAAGCTGCAAAATGATTTCACAACTAAGGCACATATGGATAGTCTGCATTATTGAAAGAAGACCAAGAAGAGATGGAATAGTGTGGTCCTTAATTCTTCAAGCATCTAATGGAAAAAATATTAGTCGGGCTGTGCAGGTGATCATACCACTTGAGACTCTCCGTCACGGTGCAGATGTTGAAGACAATACATAAATAGTCTGTTTATTATTCACCTCTGTAATGTAACAAATTTGGCTGTGGAAGTAATAATAAAGCTCCAATAAAATACATATTTGATCCTGTGCATTAATCTGAGTCATTTAACAGTGGCTGAAGAATTAGACTGATTCCATAATTTGAGGACAGAGACATTACAGGCCACAGAGAAGGGAAGGAGAATGTCAATAATCTTGGTGAGGCTGTGCATAGTGTGCAAGAGGAACAAACGCAAGTAAAGGAGGGTGTAATGGAGAAAATAAAAACTATCCAGGATGCAAAATAGACTGTTTATCACAGACTGAACAAGTTTGAAAATGCTGTAGTTGCAGTAGTGACTGGGAATTGACTTTCAGCAAAATTAAATAATGATTTAGGCAGAAGTTTAATGTGTGGGAACTGAGGCCTCTATTTGGCTAAGTTTTAAACTGACCTCATTGAGAAATCTCAGCAGGAACTAAATAAATAAATAAATAAATCATAATTGCATTCAAAGATAAATCTTGGTCTGAGTGACAAGAAAAAGTTGGGACTTGAACTTTTGAGTTCTCTTCCATATGGAATGATATGGAAATATAGGAACTTTGCAGAATGGCATCTGAATAAAGCTCAAAACCTAACTTCACATATTCTAGACTTAAACTCTGTAAGGCACCATATGGTGTGTGGCAAATGTTACTTCTGGTACCACTATCATTTCCCTCCTTTCCCATTCCATTTGAGAATGTTGGATAGGAATAACAGATGTTAGTAAGCCTCTGTGTCAGCTCTAATTCCTCTGATTTTTTTCATCATGATCATTTCACAAGATATACCTGAGAAGATGTAATATTTTACCTGACACAAGTGCAGTGTACACTTTTGGAATTTCAGCATGTGCGACTGGAGCCTGGTGAGCATCTCTCTATTTCTCTCATACTTTCTATATGCATCCATGATGAAAACATGGTGCTCTTTGCTGGACCTTCTGTATCTCCTTTATTAATAATATCTGGTAATGATGCTAAATTGAACAGTAGTACTTGAGAACCTGTTGAATGGTGTTACGTAAGCCACAACCTTCATGGCTTAGTTTGATTAAAGCAAATAATAATACGTTTATTATAGTTCAGAGTACAAGATTATAATACTACACAAAATTATAAATTGTACGTATTGTGGTTTGCATAGTCACTTATTGACCATGCCCTTTTGACAGAGTTTTATATGGTAACATTTCCATATTCAATGACAGTTTACACTCATACACTGTGTTTGGTTCATGATATGATGTGTTGGAAATTAGATGGGGAAACCATGGACTGTTGTCCTGGTGAATACACGTCTCATCTCAAAGTTTTCCTTTGTCCATGTTTGGTCAATCATGGCATCTGTGCAGTAAAATTCTCGAGGGTATGTCTTCCCTTTTTTCTTTCAATGTTTTTAGTAGGCATTCTGAAGCACTGGTGTTGAGTAGCATCAGGTTTTTCCATAGGTCTTCAGTGGATGAGGATTCCATTGCCAACAGGTATAAAAGCCTGGATTGTATTGTTTTGGACACTCCGATCACTTTCTTTATATAGATCACTTTTATTCTTTCTAGTATCATTAGATTTTTCACTGTGAGATGTGATCTGATGATTTATATGCCCTATGTCAGTATTGGCGAGACTTTGGCTCTGGATAATGCTATTGCTGTCTCTAGTCTGAGGGATCTAATATGTTATGTTCCATGAATAGTCATTATTGCTTGCATTGCTTTATCTGTTATATGTTTTTTGCAACATTTTGCACTTGTTTGCATTGTGACCCTTAGATACTTGAAGTCTGGTGCGATTTTCTGTTTTCTCTCCCATATGAAGACCTCAGCTGATGCAGGTGTTCTTCCTCCACTTCTGAGCACCATCATTTCTGTTTTTTTGCCACATTTATTTTGAAGCAGTGTTCAGTGCGCCAATCTTCCATATTGTTGTGCATTGTCTATTGGTTTGTTATTTGTTGTAGCTTTGCAATGCCCTTTGAGCCTATTACAATATCATCTGCATATGCATATAAGGCTACACCCTCTCTTTGTGGTATTATTACAATTTCTTCAGCTGTCAAGATAAAGAACAGAGGACTCAGTGGGTCTGCCTGAAGTACTCTGTTTGTTTGGAGTATTGGCTCTGATAGGGAGATGTTATCTGAGATCCTTATTTCATTCCATCTCAGTACTCCACTTATGATTCATGTCCATATGTTGTTTTCACTTCCCGTATGCCCTTTGGTAGGAGCTCTGTTGTGACCAGAATTGATCTTCCTTTCAGAAATACCATTTGGCTTTCACCCAGATGTTCATAATTTGTTTACTTTATTCTTTCCATTATTATTATTTTTTTAATATTTTGAAAGGTAAGTTTCCTAGTGCTATGCCTCTGTATTTGCTAGGGCTCTTGGGGTCTCCTTTCCCTTTATATAGCACTTTTGTTATTGATTTTCTCTGCTGTTCTGGAATGGAGGCTGTTTCTATGCACTTATTGTAGAGTTTTGTCCACATTGCCTTTAGTGTTTGGGATGCGTCATTTAAATATGCACTATACACTTTTCAAGACCTGCAGCTTTTTTGTTGTTGTTTGGCACTGTTAATGGCACCTTTGACCTCTTCTGTGGCCAATGGGACCCATTCCATAGTTGTTTGTGGCAATGTCTCATTTTTGCCCACTAGTCTTTTAGTCCCTTCTTGTACAGTATGTTTTTGAAGTGCAGCTCCCATTATTTCATATTGACATAATGCGTTTCTGCTTGTTTTTGGTGGTTTAGTGCAATATAGGGGTCTCTTGAGGTTTCTTCCATTAGTTTCTTTCCTTCTGTTTCCCAAAATCTTCTCTCTTTTTTTTTATTTTTGAGTTTTTTTATGTCGTTTTTCAGCATAAGTAATGAGGAATATAGGGTTCTCTGTGCAATCTTCTAGTTGGTGTAGGCTTTCTAGAACATCTTTTCTTAGCCTTTAACACAAGGTGTCAAAACATTATTTTGCTACTCTTTTGTTCCTGGGATTGGTGGCTTGTCTTAGGAGTTCTTGTAATGCTTCTGTTGCTTCCTCTAGTGTGCATTGTCTATTAGCATTTCAATTTGTTCTATGTCATCTGATTTTGCTTCCACTTTCCCAATGTCTATTGTTCTTGAAAGTGCTTGTTTCTCCTTTTCGTGTGCTTTTTGCCTATCTCCTTGGATACTTGCATGTGGTTTGCAGTCCAGAGAGGTATTATATTGCCCCTTGTTGGTTCTGTTAGGAATACAATGTCTGTTGTGCTTTTGTCATTGTGGTAAATATATGTAGGTTTGTCGGGATTGTTTAATAGGATAAAGCCTTCTTCCCACAACTTTTCCTCTATTATTTTTGTTTTATAGTTTTGTGTATCCATTCTGCAGTAAAGGCAGTATGATGGTTTATCATATGTACTCTGATCAGCTGGCCTATTTCATTCATTCATATTGTTCGGTTGGAAGTATGCTGATATTATTGTAATGTGTATCAGTCCTGTCAGGAATGTATGTTCCTATTTAATCACCTTGTATTGCTTGTAGATGAGTGCAGTAAACTTCCAGGAAGGTCTTTAAGGTTCCCACAGCTCCTACGTTCTCCTTTTTTTTCTTTTCTTTTTTTCGCAGTGTTCTTGTGTCTTATTAAAGAGAGATCCCTCTGTTTTGGTGAAAAAAACCAGGACTGTGAAAGCATCTGACCATAATTCCTGCTGCAATTCAGTTTTGCCAAATCTAAGTTGTGAAAGAGGATGCCTACTTAAAAGGAATTCGTATTATTGTTGTTTGGTAGTTTGTCACATTTTATGATCCCTGTGATTCCTTTCTTATTGAGAAATTGTTTTACTGAATCTGATGTTGTCTCAAGTTTCAGCCGTCGTATGCAGAGCCAGGCTGTCTTATCTGCAGCTTGTATATTTGCATATCATGGTCCAGTACCAATCAATGTCTCATGTTGCTTAGCTGATCTTCTCTCTCTTCTGCAGATAACTTTGTTCCATTGTTCTTTGTTTCCATTCATTTCTGTTTCTTGATCTCGTGTCACATTTCTTGTTATGAGTGTTTCATCTTCATTCGTGTGAAACACATTTTCTGTTTCCCTCTCTGTGCTGTTGTGCCTTTGTTGTGGTTTTGGTGTATTTAGTCTTGTATTTTCAATTTCTTCCTGTTGCAGAATCTTTACAATGTTTACGAAATCCTTCATCATGAGGCTTATGTTCTGCGTAACTTTTTCTTTAATTTTTCCTCTAGTATTGTATCAATGGTCAAGAGGCTGGCTGGTTGCTGTAGTTACAGGCTGTCCTGCTAAGTGTCGATATGTGATGGTTGCCGCTCTCAGTTTCTTGTATCGAGTGAACGAGTGGCACCACTTGTCCCACAATGCTGCAGTCTTTCCCCTCTGTCTGGGGGTTGCTAACCCTACTTTTTGAGATTGTGTTGTCTTTATTTTAGTGTTTTCCATGATCGCGTCCAGTTTTATTACACTGAAACATTCTCTCAAGGTACTCACTTCCGTAAATAGGTCATCTTTCATCCCTTTCTTGGATTATCCTGTACTATCCACCAAATTTATCAAACTTTGTAGTGCTCACTTATCACTTTTGTCTACTGTGTCTGCCATTTTAACCTAGAAAATAGGAGAGGACTTTAATATCAGTATTACATCTCACAGTAAGAAATTAATGGGACAGGATCAGTCTAAGGTTTCCAATCTGTTGGATTTTTGAGAACAATTATATATCATCATAGTACTGCAGGCTCAAGTTGGGACACAATGCCGAAATCCATATGCTTGCCAACACCCACAAGCTTAGCAACTGCAGACCAAGCACTGGGGCAGTAACCAGCATTTCAAGACTTTAAGCAGTGCCTGGCCATGTACATGATCTCACCAGCAGCAAGACCTATCTTGTCACATAATAGGGCTGCCACCTGGCCAGCTGGGCATATTGCTACAGCTCAGCTTCAAATAGGCATCCACTGTGTGCCAGCTGCTGCTGTGAGGCCACTGACAGTCTTCCGACAGGACTATGAGCCAAGGGTCCTGCCACTGACAGATGGGCCGAGGGTTGAATTGTCTCCCTCCTAGTATGAGCTGTCGAGTGTGGGGACACGGCATAACAATGCCGGCCTACTACATCTGACGCGACACTGCCAAAGGGCGCCAACAGTGCGAGGTGTTGGCACTGCTGGGGCAGCAGTTACTGTTGCCCTCGTGACACTGCTTGCTACCACTGTGGGCCACAAGATCAGTGCCTGACCGTGCCGCGGAAATAGAGTAGCACAGGTCGACGTCAGGCTGTGCCACCAGATGAGAGCATGCATCTGTAACTGCTGTAGTTTGTTGGAGTAATAAAGGAGTTTATATGCACATTATCTGTCTTGGTGCAGCCAACTTCTCCTCATACTGGCCTCTTGTAGCCCTTGCCAACTCACTGAACACACAACGCCCATTTGTGTCGGAGCCATTACCATTTTTGACAACTAGAAGAATGGCTCTTCCAATGCCTCACTCCTGCACCGTGGGTTGTTATATCTGTTGTTACTGGACTTGTTGCATTTCCACTGTCCTGTTTTTCATAATGTTGGGCGTTGACTCACTTCTTATACCTAAGAGAGACCCAAGGGATGAGACAATGATACCAGTTGTGTGTAAACAATGTAATTTGCTGGGTTATATGGCTCCTTGCACTGAATCACTCAGTGTGTTGTGTTGGGAATGTTGAGGGAAATACATATCACCAGCCAGTGCAGGGAAAGTGTGTGGTTGACACTAGGGAGGCTGTGGTTGCCAGGGAAGTATAAGCCAGTGTAGATAGAAGACGATTGTAGGCATAGTTTGTTGTACATAGAGGAGTAGGAATTTAGTAGTCTGTACTAGTGTATATGATATATCTATACAAAGTGGAGTGCAGCTGTATATAAATAAATTTTTATCTGTGTTTTGTCTTATTAATTACTTGGGGTAGATGTGAATGTACAAGTGAACCGGAGAAAATGCTTGTTTTTCACTTGTGAATAACTGAAACCTGGTTTTATTTATAAAAAAGCTTGCATTAAGTAATAATACTTTTATTGCCTTTTTTGAAATCTATATACATTAATTAGGTTTGGAAATTAATGTCATTGAGATGATCTGTGTTCATTTTGTGGCTCACCATAGAAAACAAGATTTTGCGCAACATCAAGCTTGATATTGCATATCTTTTCTCATAAATTCATTGCTTTACGTTGCTTGCCTATATTCTAGCCAAGCTGCTGCAACAGCAAAATCTTTGAAGTAGTGGATCACAAGTACTGTCCATTAGTTAGTTCTGCTTCTAATTGGATATTTTCCCCACTACCCTTTCCAGGAGATCCACATCACCCATATATTTGTCATATTTGGTAACTACATTTGGCCTATGAATTCGGACATAAACCTTATCTTTCTTTGACCAATGTTGAATTTGACAGTGGGATGAACACCAAAAGCAGAAGATGCAACATAAGTAGGTTTATTGTCAAACCATTTCATTGCAGCTATTTTTTGATCACTCCTTACAACCTGATCAAAAGAACCTGTGCCCTCCCTTTTCATATCTAAATCTCTCTTGAAATTTACAGTTTTTGGAAGATGATTAGCCACGATAGTTCCAATTGCTAAGATTGGCCCATGAGTTAGGAGACTATCTAAAAAGGGGACAGATGTGAAATATCTGTCAATGTATATTAATGACCCAGGTGGCAAGGAATCTGAAAGCTTTAGAACAACATGCCCTCCAATATGAAGGTTGTCAGGTACTGGAATTTTTCCAGACGTGATATCTTTACCCTTTCCTTGGTATAGCAAAAAGTCAAGTGGTATACCATTGGATGTAGCTAGCACAAAGTTCTTCAAGCCAACTGGGTGAGGTTCACCCCTAACATACTGACCTGTTCTTACTTGACCTGTAAACGGTATCATCTGCTCATCTATACATCCATGAGTTAGTCAGGATTGATTTCGAAATGCATTTCTTAGTCTGTCAAGGAGTGGCCGTACCTTCCAATAACTGTCACTTCATTTGGTTTTCTCTAATACAGTGTTGTCATTAACTAGTTTCAGATTATATCTTTTCAGGTAAAACCTGTCACTGCTAATTGTATCTGCAGTCGGTGGATAGCGTGTTCGCCTTTCCCAACACATTCTCAATCTAGGGAACCCTAGTAATGCAATCTGCATACTAACCCCCCCAAAACTTTCATAATTCTGCTCCAATACAGTCCATTGACTTTCCTGTTAGTGTAACATGACATAAATTTATATAATAAGCCAGATCATCAAACAATGTTTGGTCAATATATTGCGTGAAATATTCAAATGGTGACTTCACAGTCAGAATATCAGGTGTTGCAAATTCTGATACTTCAGGATTAAACCTAGAAATTAAAGTAAAATAACATAAATCTTTGCAAACTATATGTTAAATATGCCATACAAATTTGTATCTAGCAACTACGTACTCTGTCGTGTGTCTGCATTTTGTACCTCTGTGTTAGCTCTCACTCAAAGGTACCCATTGTAATCTGATTTGGATGATGACCCATCAGCTGCTGGAGTTTGTGATCTGACAGCAAGCTCATTTTCTTCTCCAGACAGCTCAAATTCAGAAATATTTGGATCTTCCACTGCCAAAAGTACCGCTATTTCTTCATCAGTTAGCCCTACAGCAGGGAAGAATGAGATTATGGGTTCATTATTTTCATTAAAGTAATACAATAAATACCCAATATATTTTCATGTAAGGGAAACACATAATTTAATACAGGATAACGACAGCAAGCAGAAGCAAATTAAACAAAAAGTGAAGAAACAAAGACTCGCGCCACTGTAACTAAGTTAACAATGACAGGAGATTTATAGTAATAGAGTCCCGAGGTATCGGATGATACCTGCAATTAAGTGGAACATTTTGTTCTTGAAGAGTAGTTTCTCAGTTCGGATATTGTCATGTAGAAGAAGGTGTAATTATATGAATGACGAACACTAACTTCGCTGAACAAAGGTTTATTCAGCACTTGCACATACAAGAGTGTGGAGCGAACTGCCTCCAGCCAGAACACATATGGTATATATACAGTTACAGAACATTCCAGTGCAATGATTCTTGACATTTGTGGATACTTCTAGAATGTACTCGAAGAATATAGAAATTAAAATTTTGCAGTTCAGGTGAGTTTTGAACTCATGACCCTCCATGCAACAGTCTAGTATCATTACTACACCATGGTGACTGTGCTACTCAGCTTCTTCTGCGACAATATTTATTTGCAGGCTACATGAAACATTTGTGAATATAAATATGCTTCTAAATGTGTGAAATTGCTAAAGATAAGAATATTTACCTTTTCTAATTCGTGACATGGTGCATGCTTGTTGATGGCGTGAAGAAATTTAAACAAATGATGCACTGAATACATACTCTGTGATACCGGCAGGCGCTCTCACTAAAGTGGTCGGAAAATGCGTAAAATTTTTTTAGACTAGAGGTATCACATATGATATCTACGGACACTAGAGGTTAATATAATACATGTAGAGCAAGAGTCCTGACACAGCCCTCTAGGACATACCCAAAGTTACTTCTACCTCTGACGATGACTCTCCATCTGAGATAACATGCTGTGTTCTCCCTGTCAAAGAGATCCTCAATCCAGTCACAAATTTCACATGATACCCCATATGCCCTGCACTTTTGACAATAAGCATAAGTGTGGTCCTGAGTCAAATGCTTTTCAGAAACCAAGAAACATTTGATCTACCTGGTTGCCTTGATCCAAAGCTTTCAGTATCCCATGTAAGAAAAATGCAAGTTGGGTTTCATATGAATACTTGTTTTGTAAATAAAACTGTCTTTTGCTGCTGCTGGCAAGCAGGAAAAGGCAGTTTTATTCACAAAACAAGTATTTATATGCTTACTGAGGAGGATGGCCACACAAACAAACTTGGGTTTCATATGATCCATGTTTTCGAAATCCCTGCTGGTTGGTATTGAGGAGGTCGTTCTGTTCGTGATACGTCATTATGTTTGAGCTCAGGATATGTTCTAAGATTCTGCAACAAATCAATGTCAAGAATACTGGACAGTAGTTTTGTGGATCACTACTACTATCCTTCCTGTAGATGGATGTGACCTGTGCCTTTTTTCCCAAGAACTGGGCATGATTTTTTGTTAGAGGGATCTACAATAGATTATAGCTAGAAGAGGGGCTAACTCAGCTGCAAATTCGGTATAGAATCTGACAGGGATTCTGTTGGGGCTTGGAGCTGTGTTCAATTTTTAATGATTTCAGCTATTTCTCATCACCACTGACACAAATATTTACTTCATTCATCTTTTCAGTGGTACGAGGATTAAATTGGAGCAATTCTCCTAAGTTTTCCTTTGTAAAGGAACATTTGAAAACAGCATTAAGTGTTTGAACTTTTGCTTTGCTACCCTCAATTTCAGTTCCTGTCTCATCCGCTGGGGACTGGACACTAACTTTGGTGCCACTAACGGCCTTTACATATGACCAGAATTTCTTTGGGTTCTGTGAAAGATCACTTGACAATATTCTGCTACGGTAGTCACTGAAGGCATCATGTATTGCTCTCTTGACAGTCAAATGTGTTTCATTCAGCATCTCCCTATTTATAGCCCAATGCTTTGTTTTACACTTATTATGCAGTAATGTCTGTTTCTTTAGAGGCTTCTTTACAGTGACTGAATACCATGCAGATTCCCTCCCATTATGAACTGTTCTACTGGGTACATATCTATTTAATGCACGGTCAACTATTCTTTTAAATTTGAGCCATATTTCCTCTACATGCTCCTGGCTACTAATTTTTATCTTGTTTACTGAACATACGAGGGTGAGTCAAATGAAAACCTTAAATTTGTAATAACCAATCGAAATTTCGCGCCGTTATCCTGTAAGTTACTAAGCGGGCTACAAACAGCGTGCAGAATGGCCTGTAGGTGGCAGCATAGTGCAGATGCACACATACCGTCGCAGTATCGGTATAAATATGGCCACCCCACTTGCGACTTGCACCAGGGGAGAACAGTGTTCTGTTATTCGGTTTTTGCGTAGAGAAGGTGTGAAACCTATTGAAATTCATTGACGAATGAAGGTTCAGTATGGTGATGCATGTTTGTCACAGCAGCAAGTCTACTAATGGAGTAGGAAGTTCGCAAATGGTGTGACTTCAAGGGGAAAATGCTCCTTGTCCAGGTCAAGCACAACGAGTTTTGACTCCACAGAACATTGCAGCAGTTGAAGCCATAGTGAAGGAAAACCACTGAGTGACACTAAATGACATTGCAGCATGTTTACAGATTAGTCATGGGTCAGCACACCACATTGTGCATGATGTGCTCCAGTTTCACAAAGTGTCTGCAAGATGGGTGCCATGGCAGCTGACTCCTGAAATGAGAGAACAACATGTTGATGCTTGTGGAGAACTTCTTCGGCACTTTCAATGAGAAGGTGATGGCTTCCTTGCACGAATCATTACTGGAGACGAAACCTGGGTTCACTTTCACCAACTGGAAACTAAGAGAGCAAGCAAGGAATAGCACCATTCCTCATCACCAAAACCAAAGAAGTTTCAAACAGAACCATCAGCAGGGAAGGTTATGCTGACTCTCTTTAGGGACAAAAAAGGCGTCATTTTAGGAGTATTACATGCCTAGAGCGACCACTGTCACCAGTGCATCATACACAGATCTCCTACAAAATCATCTGTGGCCTGCAATCAAATCAAAGTGACGTGGATTGCTGTCAGCAGGTGACCTTTTGCAACATGACAATGCAAGGCCCCACACTGCTCGTACAACAGTTGCAACAATCACTGACCTGCATTTTGAGTGTCTTCCTCATCCACCATACTCACCAGACCTTGCCCCCAAGTGATTTTTATATGTTTGGACCACTGAAAGACGCAATGGGAGGAAAGAAGTTCAGTTCTGATGAAGAGGTACACCACTCGGTGCACGAGTGGTTGCGCGGACTACCAAAAGAATTTTTTTCTAAGGGAATTTATGCAATTTGTAAGTGCTGGAGGACTTGCATTGAGTGTGGGAGAGATTATGTTGAGAAGTGATACAGCTTTGTACCAATTCTGCACAATAAATAGTATTTTAAAAAAATTTTAAGGTTTTCATTTGAATCGCTCTCGAATATCATTCTGCTTGTTTTAGTTGCTTTTTGTACTTTGTAAATCATTGTTACCACAGCCGCATCATGGTCACTGATAGCAGTTTCGATATGGACATATGCAAAGTGGTCAGGTCTATTTGTTGCCATTAGATCAAATATATTTCCGTCATGAGTGAGGTTCCTAACTACCTGTTCTAGACGGTTTTCAGAGAAGGCATTTAGTAATGTTTCACAGGATGTCTTATCATGCCCATGCCACTTACCCTTTTGCATTTGCCTCCTCTAGACACAAGACAAAACAGATTTCTCCAAAATAGGTGAAGTGAACCCCACTGAATCAGTTTCAGTGAAAGACAGCACCTCAAACTTGTTGGTTAGGGTGATCTGTACAATACCTTGAGTCCCCTCTGGTCCTCGTCCACCCTGTACAGGACCTCTAGATCTACCATTGACATGCCACTCACAGTGAGGTGGATGAGTAATGATAGATCCTGTACTTTCTGTAGAGGAGACAGGATCCACAGGAAAGGATACTACTTGAGGTACACCTCTGGTACTAGTATCACAAGTACACGACTCTCAGGAGCTCTTCCAACACACTGATTCACAGCAGCTTCCATTATCGTTTGATAGTACTCAGGGCAATTTCCAGCTTCTTATGAATGACAACTAAGGTCACTGATTGTGTGAGGCTTGCCCACTTCTTTATTTCAAGTAGCCCCACAAAAAAAAGTCACATATCGATAGATCGGGTGAGTGTGGGGGCCAAGGAACATCACCATATTGTGAAATGACATGTCCTGGGAACATATGTTGAACCACTTCCATGGATGCTTTTGCTGTGTGAGCCGTGGCACCATCGTGTTGGAATCACACATTTATCATGTTCACTTTGCGGCTTTCAAGGAATGTACACAGAAAGTTGTTTAAACATTTTGCCGCAGCAAGCTGGTTTCACAATAACTGTGGTACGTTTTTCTTCAGAAAAGTAAAATCCAACAATCCCTATCGTGGAGGTACCACACCACAGTGACTTTTGAGCTGTGGAGAGGTTTTTGGTGTAGTTCATGCAGGTTCTCCGACACCCGGTACTGACAGTTCTGTACACTAACATAACCATTTAGGTGAAAATGGGCTTCATCACTCATGAATACTGGGACATCTACATCTTCCATAAGAATAGCATCCATTATGCAACAAAATCTATGTACTGCACAAAATCTGTTTCACACAGCTGCTAGGCAATCAGTATTTTGTATGGGTTGGATCTGAAATCGACACGTAAGATGCAATGAAGTGACATACCCAGCAAGACAGCCTGTCACCCAGTGGATCATTTTCGACTAACAATAACTGTCATTCTCATTCTGTCTACATTTTCTGGATTTCATACTGTATGGCGAAGACCAGGTGGTTTCTTTTTCATCACACATCCAGTACTTCTAAATGCTGCAACCCATTGGAATACAGTATTCTGATCAGGAACAGCATCTTGACATACAATATTAAACTTTCAATGGAAAAGACTTTGAACTTTGACCACAGAATCATTGTTTCTAAAGAACTGCTCAACAGCGAACACACGATGCTCTGTGCTGCCTAGCAACTGAAATTGCATAGTCCGGGCTGGCTGCCAATGACTGCCCATGATCAATATCTTCACTCATTGGTGGCTACTAGTGTTTAAAAAACGTGTTCCCCCTGCTCCACCCCATATATTGTGGTTACATGTATGTCTGTCTCACATTTACGTAAGAGGATTACAAGAAAGTGTAAAAGAGACATTTTGTTCAGGGATATCTTAAAGGAACTGTCAGATGACAGTTCTGTTTGCACTGTTGATGATAACAGTACAAACTTAGTGTGTCTGGTAGGAAACATTGATGTTACGTAGTGCAATATGTGAATTATTTTTTGGAGTGTAATTTATGTAGAAGTAGTTGTGCAAACATGTAAGAGAAGTAAGTTGTCGGTGAGTGTTGCAAATAGCAAAGAGTGTACCAGGAAATAGGATAACTTTCGGTTGATGTAGAACATACAACCATAGCAATAGTTAGTGAATGCTGTTTAGTTCCTAGGTGTTATGTAGATGATAAGGTAAATGTTAAGAGTTGTACAGGGGTGACCAAAGAGAACATGAATAAATGATGCAACAGCCTGTAATGCATTTCCTATTTTTGCATCATGTAGTACCGATTCAAAGCAGCTATTGCTGCTTTACCATACAAATGCAAGACAATTGTTAGATGTTATGTCATTATTAAACTACTCCAGGTCCCTCGAGATAAACTGAGTATGACAGCAAAAACTTCACTGAAGATATCTGTCCTAGCTAGGGAAATGACATCATGGGAGAACATGTTGAGTGGTAGGGGAAGTTTTACTAAGTATATGTGTATTAAGGGCACAGGAGATTAACTGAAAAGTTACTGTGACTTAGGAAGTAAGTCAGTGATACTGAAAGCCCTGGAGTGTGATACAATAGCTAGTCTCTCAAGATGAGAGGTAATTGTGAGTTAGGATATTGAGACATATTGTGAAGTATTGTGGATTTATTGTGAAAATGATGCAATATTGCATGTATTATTCAGGTATTGTGAGTACAATGATGAAGATAGTCAATGTAATTGTGGTAGTTTTCAAGCCATTGTGACTAAAAATGCAATCACACCCATGGTACCACTGATTCCCTTCTTTTGTAAATAGTTTTCTTCATGTCAGAGCGATATTGCAGCGGGGTAGTGTGCGTATAGATAGGTAAGTTCGTACAGGTCAAGAACTGCCTAGTATTTGATTCTGAGTTCATGATGTTGTTTGTGCAGGATAATGCAGGGTGTGGCCCTACAGTATATGTGAGAATTTTATTTGGGCTTTCCATGTATATTAGATAAATGTGTATCTGAAGCATTTATGGAAAGTTAATAGCATTAATGTGTTAGTGTATGAGTATTGTGAGGTGGGAAAGACTAGCAGGGTGGCTACTCAAACTTAAAAACTGAGAATTCCAAATGTTAGTAGGACCAGTAATTTACATGGAATGATATTCATATAGTTAACACGCTTTGAAACATTAAGTATTTTGTCGTTTACAAAACTCAATAAAATTGAATTTCAGTGATAGGTTACCAAAAAAATAAAATAAAATAAAAAAAAATCCCTTAAATTCTTCAGATTTTAAGAAATTCCCTGAGATTTCCCTGATTTTTCCTGCTGAAATTTAATTCCCTAAGAATTCCAGGTTTCCCACAAGAATTGCCAGCCTGACTAGGGTGCCTCCTGTATTTCTATACCCTTATTCTTATGAGATGGTTTTGTACTGCTGCCAAAATGGACAACTCATAGTCACAGACTACAAGAGGGTGACAGCTTGGGGTGTACTGCAGGGATCAGCGAATGGATCATGAAAAGGAATTTAGGCTTGAAGAATTGAAGTGAGATAGTGCAGGAATCAAGAATTAAAGATTCAGTAACTGAGTCCCAGGAATGTAGAATGGCATAAATATAAATGAAAATGAAGAGTATAGGCATAAGGCAGCTAATCTAAAATTTGTATTCTGGAGTTGTGTTATGACTGGGAGTTTGAAAGCTGTATACTGTAAAGGTAACAGCATCTCTATTTCATGCAGACTTTATTCAATCAGTAATTCAGTGGGTTAAATTATTCCAAGAGGGGAAGAGAGGAACAGTGTGGGCTCAAGCCAAGGTTCAATTCCTAAATCCAGGTACTTAACTATGCTCACTAGCTCAATATTTACGCCATCCAGCAACTCTGCAATTACGACATGGGTGCTGCAGCAGCAGTCGGTGTTTTGAAACATTTCTTCAGCACTTGGCAAGCCACATACGTGACCCCAGCTGCAACAGGACTGCCCTGTTGTATATAAGAGCAGATTATCCTACCAAGCTGGGCATGTTGTGACAGTTGGGTTTTGAACTGTCATCCACTGCGTTCTGTCTGCTGCCACAAGGCCACCAACATTCTCCTGCCATCCCAGTGGGACTGCCAGCTGGGGTTTTGTTGTTTCCGGATGGGCTGAAAGTCAAACGCAACCTCCTAGTCACTGAGCCACTCGGTGCCTGTCAGCACCAGATACTTGCCTCAGCTGAGTGGGACAAAGATACCTTGCCAGTAGTGTAACAACATTGGGCTGCCTCTGGTGTAGTGCTGCTGAGGTATGCTGATTGTGCAAAACCTCAGCACTGCTGGAGCAGCAGCTCCTGCTGTCCTTGAGACATCATTTGCCAACACTGTGGGCTGTGAGAATGACATCTGACTGTACCACAGAATCAGGGTGGGATGGATCGATGGTAGGCCATGTCACTGGACAATAGCACACACCTCTAACTGCTGTAGCTTTTTGGAGTAATTGTGTGTATATGCATGCAGTCTGTCTTGCTGCAACCATCTTTTTCTTGTGCCTGCCTCTCACAGCCTTTGTCAACCCACAATGCCCAGTGCGGAAGAGACCCCACCGTATCTCATCAACTATAAGAAAGCTCTTCATCCCCTCTCACCCTTCCCTGTAGTGGTCATTATTGCAGTCCTGACCTCCACATCATAGATGAACTAAAAAGAAGAGAGAGTTGAGTTATATATTCAAATAAGCTGCTTAAGCAGAGTGCTAACAGAATTAAAAAAAAAAACTGGAATATTAACCGGAGGTAGAGTGTCGTCTGTTAATGTTTTCTTGGTTGGTTGGTTGATATGGGGGGAGGGGACCAAACATCAAGGTCATTAGTTCCATCAGATTAGGGAAGGAAATAAGCCATGCCCTTTGACAGGAACGATCTTGGCATTTGCCAAAAGCAAATTAGGGAAATCACGGAAAACCTAAATCAGGACGGCCGGATGCGGGTTTGAACTGCCGTCCTCCCAAATGCGAATCCAGTGTTGTAACCACTGTACCACCTCACTTGGTAATGTGTTCTTGTCACGTTTATAGAAGATGCTGACTGACAGCTTAAACATGTTTTTAATCTTGTTTACGTCCCTGTTGATTGCCCAGTGCCATAACTATATGGCAAATGGTTACCTTTAGTCCTTTTACAATTTGTATGCCACCCAAGATCAGCAGATAATATCACAGTTGCAATGTTCCTCTTAATTTTAAATTCAATGTAGTTTTAATAAGCCCAAATAGCTTTCAGCAGTTAGTGTTAGTTAATTATTAATGGATTTCCTAACAGATGCCTCACTTCACTAATGTCTGTCAAGACAGTTGTCTGTCAGTAGCGTGCTAATGCTTAATAACAAAAGTGTAATCATATGGGTTATCAAGCAAAATTTGTGACTGGATTGAAGTTTTCTTGTAAAGGAGGATGCAGCATGTTATCTTTGATGGAGAGATATTAATAGATGTAAAAGTAACATCGTGCATGCCCAGGAAAGTTTGTTGAGATCCTTGCCGTGGAAAATCAGTGAAATGACACTTCTGTATTGCATTATATACCTGAATTGTTATGACATGTTATGTAATCTCAGTGATATAGACACACTGTGCAAATGAAGTTACCTGTGATTGACATTTAAATTCACTTTCTAATTCTTCCCCAACATTTTCTGTTGCTGAAACCCAGGAGACAGTAACACTGACAGGAATGTTCAGTATCACAGGGGCATCAAAGACACATCAAGTCAGTGCACACTGATTTTGAGTGACCATGCAACAGCTATGTGGCATGCCGACAGATAAAGCAGTTGTCCACTAGGGCATACTGTTTCAGTATTCATTACTGTCCTTATGCTAGTAGTTGAAGTACTAGTTGAGTAGAACATCGGAGGATAATTGATTCTATAACAAGCATAGTTGATCCTAGTAAGAAAATCAATTCAGAAGCTTATAGAGTACTGTCATGGATCATGACCGTGAATATTAAAACAGCACATTAACTATTTTCATCAACCAAATAAATCATTTAAATGACTCTACAGCCAGAAATGAGGTTGAACAAGTTAGCACTTGTCTGCAGAAGACTTTTAGCTAATGTGATAGGTAATCATGGATACACCACACAAGAACTTACTTAATGACATGAGTACAAAGCTGATGTATCAGCATGCAAAGAATACACAGAGTCAGTGAAAAGAACAGTCTGAAGGCAAAACACAATTCTGAGACTTCAGGACAAAGTTTCTATACATTTGTGAACCAGTGTTTGACTACTGCAGATTAAGCTAGAGTCATTTCCCAGTAACATCAAGCACTGTACTTGCTTCTGGGAACAGTCTTGAATCTTCCATTGACCCAGATCCAAACTTGCCAGTCTCTACATAATACAAAGCAGAATGTAGGCGTTTGTGTCTAGGGATCTCCTCCCCAATGCCTGGATCAATTTCAACCAAATTTGGCCAGAGACAGAAGACCTCAAGAGTATCAGCACTGTGGGATTTAAAAACTCCTAGCTCTTGCAGGAGCAGAGGTACAGGCAAACTCTTGTTTTTTCAGCCCTTGGTGTGTAGGTTGTCCTGCATGACAGGTAGATTGTGTGGGAATAATATTGGCCTGCATTATCACCTTACTTTGCAGCACGGCCTACACAACAGCGGGAAGAAACAGTTTTCCAGCCCCCAACATGTAGGCTGTCCAGCATGACATGCATGTTGTGTGGGAGTAGTATCAGCCTGTGTTATCGACCTGCTTTGCAGGGGCTACATGTGCAGATGGGCATGGCTGAGCATAGAGATTGGGGGGGGGGGGGGGGGGGGGGGATGGATAGTGAGAGATGGGGAGAATTAGATGGCTAGAGAAAAGAGGGTGGGAAAGATGGACAGAGAAAGGGTGGATGGGATGGATAGAGAGACGTGGAGGATGAGATGGCTAGAAAGTGTGGGGAAGAGGAAACAGACACAGAGATAGGGGAGAAAGCATGTTGTGCGGGTAGCAACGGCATGCTTATGCTTTGCAGGCGTCACACCTGTGGATGGGCCGGGCTGAACAGAGAGAGGGGAGAAAGAGATGGACAGAGAAACGGGAAAGGAGGAGCGAACAGGGAGAAAGTGCAGAGGAGACGGACAGAGAGCTGGACAAGGTGAGGATGGACAGAGAGAAGCAGGGAGGAAATATATATTTGGAGGGAGGAGATGGAGAAGGCAGGAGGAAGGGGTAGTGGGCATGTGGAAAAGAAAGAGGGACAGGAGGATATGGACTGAGGGGTGGGGAAGAAGGCATATTTGGAGAGGGGTTGAGTAGATGTACAAAGAGAGAGAGAGAGGGGGGGGGGGAATGGAGAGACATAGTGGGAAAGAGGAGATGGACAAACAGAGTTGGGAGGATGAACTGGGCAGAGAGATGGGAAGAAGGAAAAGGTGAACACAGAGAAGGAGGAGGAGATGTATGCAGTACATGTGTTGAACACAAATTTGAGCAACACTGCTGGGAGAAGGCTGGTTGTCAATAAACAAATGTTTCCTAGAGCCTGCCAGGAGAGGAAATCCAAGGGTTTGGTAGAAGGAACTGCTGTAACTGCAGCACCCTACAAGCACACTAAAGAAATTTTACGTACACGTTTTGGTGACCAGGGCAGAATTATTCGGGTGCATCATGATTATCTGGGAACCACCCTGCACATTGCATTAACATTTATTGAATGAACATTCGTTGCTGACAATGGAATCATTTTCCTGCCAGCTGAAGGAATTTAAAGTGCGGGTTTTCAGATGTGTTGTGCATAAATTACAGCAGGTTACAAGAAAGTAAGCACAGTGATAACAAGCACACCCAGGCTCTACAGGTGCTAGGAGAGAACACAGAATTTTATGGTGGAGTGTTAATTCGTAAAATATTTCACACTTTCCTAGAGATATGTCGGTTCTGGATAATCAATACCAAAAGGGTACTATTGTCAGAAGGAAACATTTTGAAATTAATAGAATTATTGTCAGAAGAGATAGATGGGATGCTGGTGACATAATGCAAATGTTGCAGATTAATTAGCATTATATTGTCTACGGCAGCTCTCAATGTTTGCTCTAAGCCAGGGCATACAGTTTGTAAGTCAGAAGCCTACTGTACATTTTGCAAGCAGTGTGGTCCTTGGACACAAGGTTGCGAGACAATAAAGAATGCTCAGGACCTCCTCAAGATTTTGAGATCAAGTAACAGGCGCTTTCTTTGCCTTATCTAGGCCTGTACAGCAACAGACTGCAGCAAGAAAGGAAAGTAATTGTGTCTCTTTTGAAAGAAACGTTATCATAATTCAGCCTGCACAAATTTGGAAGATTCTACTTCATCAGTTACTCTTGCCGAACACAGTTCCATTGGAAATGTGAACACCGTACATCTAGGATATACACATTTCAGATGGTCTATGTGTGTGTAATAGTGCCCACCAGTGTAAGTAATCTCACATACTGCATTCTACATGGTGGCAGTTAATCTAGTTTTATCAGGGACCATTGAATGATAACGTAAAACTAGAAGTCATTGCAAATCATCTACTAACTATTGATGCATTTGAGTCTTCATTCACTGCATTATGCTCCCAACTTCTTGTCTAACTGACACTGAGGAAGAACAAACTGTGATCTTCTGATGTACATGAAGTGCAACTGCAACCACTTGCTGGTCAGTAGCTAGGAGGAGAGCAGAGGAGCAGCACGTTATTGACAAACAAAATACCCCTCATTTGACCCTTTCCCCAGTCAAGTCATCCTTGTGATAGATTTGGTAGCCCCACAGTACAGTGGCATCAGGCACTTTAAAATGCATTTCCGCCAAACACAAGGACAGAGGACATTCCTGTGGTAGCAGTTTCAATTCTTCCACATGTGTCCTAAACCCATTAATGTTCCACTATAGGATGCAAACCATCTATCATGGGTGTAGCGCTTTCATCCTGACTTGCTGCCGGGGAGGGGAGCTCGCAATAGGTGGGAGCTCACTCTTTGGGTGAGATGATTGACCTAGTCTGACCTCAAAGTCCATCACCTTTAAAGAAGAATCAAGAGAGACATCTGAGCGGATGATGTCAACATCATCTGACTATTTACTTCCTGATTCCATCAGTTGTAGATGCTTTGCCTTTGTTTTTTTTGCCCTGTGTAGGCTTCGGAGCCACAAATGTGGCTGTGGTTGTGGCAGCACTGGATGGCATCCTAGGGGAGGGGCAGGGATCTCTGCAACATTGGCAATTTCTGAAGTTGTGGAGGGAAGTACAGGTGTCAAAATAACTGCAACAACACAAGTGCATTGACAAATACCGGTACTAGTGTTGACACTAAAAGCCTCCATTTGTGTAGTAGAATTGTCTTTCTGCACAGGCTGCTTAAGAACTGAAGCAAAAGAGGTGAATTTTGGCGGCAGCATGGCTTTATACATCTTTTTTGTCACCATACGGGATTTGCTTCATTGTCTTAAGTTCCTGTATCTTCCATTCTTCAGATGTACGCTGCAGTCCTGACTGAAAACAGGGTGAGCTCCAGAGCAATTCACACACTTCAATGGAAATGAACAAGGCACTCCTTTGTGGATGGCCTTACTACATTTTGGCACAAGTAGCTTCTCCGTGACACCCAAGAGTAGTACGCCCATAGCACTGGCATTTAAAATAATGCATTGGGTTGGGGACATAAGGCCGTACTTTTAGGCAAAGGAGATCTTCCTTAACATGCTTAGGAAGTCTGGGGTTATCAAATGTCAGGATAAAGGCATCAGACTTTAAAAGATTACCATCCACCCTCTTCGTGATATTTTGCTCATCAACTATATGTTCTGGAGGTCACTCACCATTCAATTCCTCCATGGGAATGTCCACCAAATCCCTGCATGTCACAACACCTTTGCTGTAGTTCAAGGTAGTGTGCAGCTCAGTTTTGATGGCATATTCCCCAAGGCACTGAGCACTCTGGGGTTATTAACATGTTGGGAACTAGATTTTTCCACCAACAGTGTCTCATTGCGCCAGGGTTAACTGATTTTTAACTGCTGTTTATGATGACTTCTAACCTTTTTTGCATGCAGAAAGGTAAAACCTGCTCAAAGCAGCCCTCTTCTCTTTTTACAATTAGAAACATATTCTGGCTGCCAGCATGTGTTCTGTTACTAGACCCAAAACTTTTAGAATTTACTCCTGAGTCAGGAGGACTGGCTACATGAGTCTTCTTATTTGATTGGGTGTTAGTACCTACCAGCAACACACCCTTTCCACTGGGAGGAGGAGGAGATAATTGTGAGTGTTCAACCAGGTATTTGTATGAGTTGGCTGATTCCAACAGCGATTCCTTGTTACTATAATCATAGGATACTATGTTTTTTGTTTTGTGAAGTGCAAAGTTTTATATTTTTGAACATTTAAGGCAACTTGCCAACCTTTGCACCACTTTGAAATCTTATCAAGATTTGACTGAATATTTATGCAGATTCTTTCAGATAGTACATCATTTTAGGTTACTGCATCATCTGCAAAGGTTCTGAGGTTACTATTGATATTGTCTGCGAGGTCATTAATATGCAATATGAACAGCAAGGATCCCAACACACTTCCCTGGGACACACCCAAAGTTACTTCTACATCTGATGATGACTCTCAAGATAACTTGCTGCGTCCTCTCTACCAGAAACTCCCCATTCCAATCACAAATTTCACTTTATACCCCCTTACGACCTTACTTTTAACGATAAATGTAGGTGTGGTACTGAGTCAAATGCTTTTCAGAAATCAAAAAATACTGCCTCTACCTGCCATTTTTGATCCAAAGCTTTCATATGTCATGTGAGAAAAGTGCAAGTTGACTTTCACATGATTGAAGTTTTTGCAGACTATGCTGGTTGGCATTGAGGAGGTCATTCTGTTTGAGATACCTCATTATGTTTGAGTTCAGAATATGTTCTAAGATTATGCAACAAATGAATGTCAAGGATACTAGACAATAGTTTTGTGGATCACTTCTACTACATCACTTCTACTACCCTTGTTATGGACAGGTGTGACCTGTGCTTTTTTCCAAGAACTGGACACAGTTTTTTGTTTGAGGGCTCTACAATTATTATCCATGAAGTAGTTATAAAATTTTATTGTAATCAAATAGGAAACTTACAAGAATATCAATTTTCGACATAGTCTCCTTGCGTTTCAACACACTTGGTCCATCATTGTACAAGCTTCCTGATGCCCTCGTAAAAGGAGGTTCTCTATTGAGTTGTGAACTAGGAATGCACCGTTTATTTCACTGCTTTGTCCGAGGAAAATCAGTGGCCCCTTAATGCCTGTTTGAGTAGATCAAACAAGTGATAGTCAGAAGGGACAAGATCAGTACTATATGGAGGATGATCCAGTACTTCAAATTTGAGTTTCGGAGCGTTTCAGCAGTGTGGGCAGTAGTATGTGGACAGGCATTGTTGTGCAACAACACAACACCTTTTGACAGCAATCCTCAGCGTTTGCTTTGAATTGAAGGATTTTGCCTGGCAGTAAGCATCTCACTGTAACATACATGGTTTATCGTTGTGCCCCTTTCCCCCTAATGTTCCAGTACTGGACCTTGTGTGTCCCAAAAAACTGTAAGCATCAGTTTTCCTGCAGACGGTTGGGTCTTTAACTTTTTCTTGCATGGCAAATTTGGATGTTACCATTCTATACTCTGCTGTTTACTCTCCGGCTTGTAATGATGGATCCATGTTTTGTCAACAGTAATGATCCTGTCCCAGAAGTTGTCCCCTGCGTTATCATAGCGATCCAAATGTTTTTTGCAGATGTCCAAGTGCGTTTGTTCACGCAGCTGTGTGAGTTGTTTTGGGACCCATCTTGCACAAACTTTGTGCAACCCAAGTCTGTTATGGATGATTTCATAGCCAGGACCATGACTAATTTGCAGATGATGTGCCTGTTCGTCTATCTAAGAGAATCATTTCATGTGAATGCTCAATGGTTTCTTCATTTATGGCGGTAAATGATCGTCTGGTTCCTTCATCGTTCGTAACACATGTGTGACCATTTTGGAATTTTTCTATCCATTCGTAGACATTCTGTTGTGGCAAAACACTGTTCCTGTTCTGTACCAAAAGTCTTTGATGAATTTTGGTCCCTGATACACCTTCCAACAACAAAAAATGGATCACTGAACGTTGCTCTTCTTTGGTGCAAATAGACAGCTGAGCAGCCATGATTAACAGCATGGCAGTGATAATGAAACTAACCTAGCAGCTTGAAAATTGCAAAGATATAATAACAAATAAACAAAAATATAACTAAATTGCGGATAATAACTAACTTACCCTCGTAGTTAGAAGAGAGGCTACCTCAGCCACAAATTTAGTATAGAATCTGACAGGCATTCCATTGGGGCCTGGAGCTGTGTTCAATTTTAATGATTTCAGCTGTTTCTCAACACCACTAACACTAATACTAATTCATCTTTTCAGTGGTACAGGCATTCAATTGGGGCAGTTCTACTGGGTTTTCCTTTGTAAATGAGCATTTGAAAACAAAGTTAGGCATTTCAGCTTTTGCTTTGCTACAGTCAATTCCAGTTCCTGTCTCATTCACTAGAGACCGGACACAACTTTTGCACCACTAACAGCTTTTGCATACTACCAGAGTTTCTTTGGGTTGTATGAAATATCATTTGACAATATTCTGCTATGATAGTCACTGATGGCTTCATGCATTGCTCTCTTGACAGCCAAAAATGTTTCATTCAGCGTCTCTCTATCTACAGCCCTACACTTTGTTTACACCTATATTGCAGTAATCTCTGTTTCTTTAAAATATCCTTTACAGTGACTGAATACCATGCAAATTCCCTCCCATTATGAACTGTTCTACTGGGTACATATCCATCCAGTGGATAGTCAATTGTTCCTTTAAACTTAAGCCATAGTTCCTCCACATACTCTTGCCCTGTGCTGAAAGTTTCAAGTTCCTCATTGAGATATCGCATTACTGATTTTTCATCTAGTTTGCTGAACATATTTTTTTCTACTTGTTTTAGTTGTCCTTTGTACTATGATAATCATTGTTGCCACAACCATGTTATGGTCACTGATACTAGTTTTGATGTGGACATCATCAAAGAGATGAAGTCTATTTGTTGCCATTAAATCGAATATATTGCCATCACAAGAGGGGTTCCTAACTAGCTGTTTGTTTTCAGAGAAGGCATTTAGTAATGTTTCATAGGATGTCTTATCATGCCCACCATTAACAAAACTGTAATTTTCTGAATTAATTGTGTGAGTAAAGTCTCCAGCAATGATTACAGTACGATTGGGGAACTTAGGTATAAATGAACTGCAGTTTTCTCTAAAGTTTTCGGTTACATCAAGAGACGACTCTGGTGAGTGACAGAAGGATCCAATTATCATTTTATGCCCAACCCTGATACTAGTCTTGCCCAAACAGTCTCACATGGCAACTTAAATTTCTATCTCAGTGGATTTGGTTTTCTTGTGTACTGCAACAGATACACAACTTCCATTTCTCATTTGCCTATCCTTTCGATATATACTTAAATTTTCCCCAAAAATCTCACTGCTATTAATTTCAGGTTTCAACCAGCTTTCTGTACCTAGCACTATGTGAGCTTCACTGCTTTTTAGGAGTGTTTCAAACTCTGGCACTTTACTGTGATCGATTTGGCGGTTAACTATTAGGGTTATAATAATCTCAGAGACATTTCTTTGTTCTTAGACTGATACTTCTGGCTTTCCTACAGCTAATTTTATCTGGACTGGATGGAGAGGATCAGCAATGAGTAGTCCGTCTTCCACAAAAAATGGAGGTCATTCTTCGAAATAACCTCGGTAATCTGAAAAATCTTTCCTTATGCTGTGGAAATGTCTAGAGAAGAATGAAGCCCTGCATGTGCATATTAGTGCCACATGCCAAACTACATGCAAAACGAACACATTGAACTGGGCCCACCACATAATTCTGCCTACACCTTTTGTTTGCTTCATCAAATAGTAATGATGGAGAAATATGGAAGCAGAAAATGGTAAATTGTATTTGATGCATCTTCACACAAAAGGGAGTCTTCTTCACTTATGCGTCATCACACAAAAGGAAGTCTTCTTCACTTAATGATGTCTTAGAAACTCAACCTACCATGCTTCCGAAGTAACTGCTATACTCACATGTGTTCGACTGCGATGTTTTGCCATTGTTGCACATATTATCCTAGCATTTTTACAGTTAGTTCTCCACCTGGACAACAGAAATCTGTCTAGATAAGCACAAAGTTAATGAAGCAAGCGGCAATCAAAGGGTGACTAAATAACAATTTAAGAGTGTACCCTTTGAGCGTAAACGTAATTCATTCTTACTTTCAGCGGCTCTGAGAGAATTGCAAGCATGTATTCATTGCAGTTTTCTACCACAAGCCACCTGTTAGATCACAACACTTATATGGATGATTTTACAGCAGGTGCTGCAGAAGAGAATGGAATGATAACACTTTTTACAACTGACCATTCTTATGAGTCAAATAAAACTACCCATGTAGAAGTGGGCAACAAACTCTCAGCAGGTAGTTGCAGTACAGAAATCAGAAGGATGAGAGCTCTCAAAAATTTTGCATGTGTTGGGAGTTCACAAGAACACAGAAGATGATACATTTTGCACAGATCAACAGCAAGTGGTTGACAACATATCTCAGACTGTGGCCCAAAAGGAACTAACTATAATCAACTGCCAGTTTCTATGACCCTCTGGAATTAATAACCCCATATCCATAATACAAATCATTTTATTTCAGGATACTTGGGCTAGAGTGGTATGAACATATACCTTAGCATCTTGCTACTCGATGGCATACTTGGATCTCAGCTCCTCTAAAACCATCACACACTTATGTAAATAGGTGGATACATGTCTCCGTAGGTCTCACATTGAATTAAAGTGTCTTAAAAGTAGACTAGAATCCATAAAGGAGGTTACATTGGCACAACTGGAACTGTTGGCACCATTAATAGGAATCAGGCTTCAATGTTACTACTGCAAGGCTATCAACACAGATATGAGCACGGTAACTCTTTAGACAGATTGCATGGTGACACTTGCTTGGATTAAAGGTAATCCTAATACTTGGAAAATCTTGGTGTGCAACAGATTTAGTTCTTACTGGTTACTAACAAATCACAGTGCACAGTTTTTGATTCAAAATAAAACCCATTGACAAGATGAACTTTTACAGAGAATTTACCACAGAAAAAAATCACAACAGCTCAACTCTATCGGATTAAGACTACACAACACCATTTTTTTTTTCAAGAAATCCAGGCTCCGAAGGTAAATGTGCCACTTCAGACGAGATCAACAATAGAAAGTATCAACCCATTTTTGGAAAAAAATTTGTTAAATCTTGGTGGTTGTTTACAGTATGCCAATTTAATCACAGAAGAAAGGAGGTCACTTATTCTAAACAGAAACCGTGATTCCACAAAGCTTTTAATCTGTCATACACACATTCACTTGCACCACTTGGAGTTAGAATTGTACTTTTGGAGCTTTGCACTTCCCTTTGGATATTACATGCCAATGCACAATAAAGAAGATTATTCCCTGCTGCCTCCCATGTAAAATAGTGCACTGGAACAACAAGGCACAATTTGGAAATTTATAGCTCTGTGTGCAGCTTGGTGTGGAGGAATTGAAGTTGCGCTGAACTCGAGGACCATTTCTCAAATTGGGGATGAAGTACTCCCTCCAGCACACTTCCTTGTGAGGGAGAGACTTATGATGCTGCCAACCAGGCCTGAGCCACTGACTGCAGCAGACTTGACAAGAGATAATAATAATAATAAAAATAATAATAATAATTTTATTGTCTTTAAGCCATTACAGCAATAGACAAAGTCATACACATAATACAATGCAGTACAGTACATGATATAAAAGAACAGAATTGTTAATAATGTTACAGTTTAATATCACAGGTCATGAAATCCTTTATATTGTAGAATGGGTTTACAACTAACCAGTCATAAAGTGTTTGTTTGTATTGTTGCTCTGGTAAATTTTGTATAGCTTGTGGAAGTTTGTTAAATAATTTGAGGCCCGTAAGTTCATAACTGTTAACTGATTTTGACAGTCTGTGGTCGGGCGTATAGATAGAGCTGTTTGTCCTTGTGTTGTAACAATGTATATTTGCCCTGCGTTTTACTTTAGGTAAGTTCTTTTTTGTGTAGATTAAAACATAATAAATATATAGGTGTATTACTGTCATGATTTTTTGTTGAGTAAACAAAGGTTTACAATGAGCCTTGTATGGTGAGCCTGTAATTATCCTAATAGCTTTCTTTTGCAGCAATAGTATATCATGCACACAAGTGGAGTTTCCCCATAAAATAATACCATAGGATATGATGTTTTGGAAAAATGAGTAGTAAGATACTCTAACATAATTTTTAGGTACACAGTGCATTAATCGCCTTAACAAATAGATTACCCTAGACAATTTACCACTAATATACTTAATATGTGGATTCCAAGAAAGTTTATCGTCCAAATATACCCCCAAAAATTTAACACAACTAGGATCATCTGATGGAAACTTGTCTTTTAAACTAAATACCATCTGCTGGATTTTCCTTTCATTAAGCAAGAACCCATTTGCTTTAAACCAGAGTGAAGCTTGCTCAATTGTCTCTGTAACACATGTTTTAAGGCTATTAAGATCATTACTGCTGTTCAGAAAAATTGTATCACCAGCATAGAGTACTGTTCTGGATGTAATAAATGATGGCAGGTCATTTATCATTATTAGGAAAAGGAAAGGGCCCAGCACGGATCCCTGCGGAACACCTACCTTAACTTGTTCTATACTGGACATTTCTTTCCCAACACAGACGGCTTGCTTACGGTTTTGTAAATATGATCTTAATAGTTTAAGGCTGTTACCTTTAACACCATAAAAGTCCATTTTTTCGGGTAGTAGTGCATGTTCTACACAGTCAAAGGCTTTGCTTAGGTCACAAAAAGTCACTTGAGCAAAGCATTTATCTTCAAATACTTGATGGATGTATTTAACAACATTGTCTATGGCTTCAATGGTTGACAGGTTTTTCCTAAAGCCATACTGTGATCCACTTATTAATCCTATGTTATCAAAGTAAACAGATAATTGTTGGTAAATTATGCATTCTAGAACTTTTGAAAAACTGGGACGATGGATATTGGCCTGTACCTTGAGACGGAATTTTTAGCTCCTTTTTTATGTACTGGAACTACCCTAGACAGTTTAAGCTCATCGGGGAAAAAACCCTCCAGTATACACTTGTTTATACAATATGTTAGGGGGTACACTATACAGTCTATTACTTCCTTCAGCATGTTACAAGACAGGTCATATATGTCTACACTGTCTGATGATTTTAACTGTTTCACGATTCCTAACACAAAACCAGGTGAGACCTCAGAAAAATTGAAGGTACTTGTGTTTGTTGATGACCTCGCAATATTTTTTGACAGTAACTGTGATGAGCTGATTTCAGGTTTAATTATAGCACTTCCTACTTCCTCAACTGACTTAATAAAAAAGTCATAAAATTCCTGGGAATAATTTTGTCACTTCTTTTAACTTTGGTGGCACTATTTATTAGTGTCCATGCTACTTTGCACTTATTGGTGGATTTCTCAATACTTCTGAGATTGTGTGCTTGTTTGGCTTCCACAACTGCTTTTTTGTACTCATTCCTAGATCTAACATAGGCTAATTTAGCATGGTTGGTTTTCAGATTTTTATAAATATTGTACAACAACATAACTTGATTTTTCATAGTAGACAGCTGTTGTTTTGTATACCATGTATTTTGTCTCTTTGGAGCTTTTGCTTTTAGGACTCTGTCAGTTACTTTGCATTTCTTTATTGGAATGCAGTCATTAAAGTGTCCCAAAAATGCTTTAAGAAACCTATCAAATAGTACCTTTGCTGGCAGATAATTGCTTAGAGTATAATGTGTATCATCATAACACAGGCCAAACCAATTTCTGTTAGAAAGGGACGTACGAAACCTGTCAATTTTCTCATCTGTGACTGGTCTAGTGACCACAAATTCTGGGACAAGCATATTTACATTACTCTTATCAAGAGGGAACCTACTTGTATAATTTAAAGATACTGACTCATGATCAGAATATGGAAATACTGTCACAAAACATGATTCTTCTGTTGTTTTAAAATTTACAAAAATATTGTCAAGACATGCATGTTCTCTTGTAGGCTTGTTATTGACTGAAAGTAAGTTGCACTGTCTTAGTAGGTTTTGGAGTTCAGTGACAGTACGTTTTTGTGTTGTAACATCGAATTCAGCATTCACCTCACCACCTATCACAATATCATAATGTATCCATCTAGTATCTTAAGTACATGTAACAGCAAGTCCAGTTTTTCTAAAAATACATTGGTTATACCCTTAGGTGACCTGTACAGGGAAATTACAACTAACTTAAAACTGTAAATTACTATACCAGCAGCTTCAAAGTTTATACAATATGTTAGGGGGTACACTATACAGTCTATTACTTCCTTCAGCATGTTACAAGACAGGTCATATATGTCTACACTGTCTGATGATTTTAACTGCTTCACGATTCCTAACACAAAACCAGGTGAGACCTCAGAAAAATTGAAGGTACTTGTGTTTGTTGATGACCTCGCAATATTTTTTGACAGTAACTGTGATGAGCTGATTTCAGGTTTAATTATAGCACTTCCTACTTCCTCAACTGACTTAATAAAAAAGTCATAAAATTCCTGGGAATAATTTTGTCACTTCTTTTAACTTTGGTGGCACTATTTATTAGTGTCCATGCTACTTTGCACTTATTGGTGGATTTCTCAATACTTCTGAGATTGTGTGCTTGTTTGGCTTCCACAACTGCTTTTTTGTACTCATTCCTAGATCTAACATAGGCTAATTTAGCATGGTTGGTTTTCAGATTTTTATAAATATTGTACAACAACATAACTTGATTTTTCATAGTAGACAGCTGTTGTTTTGTATACCATGTATTTTGTCTCTTTGGAGCTTTTGCTTTTAGGACTCTGTCAGTTACTTTGCATTTCTTTATTGGAATGCAGTCATTAAAGTGTCCCAAAAATGCTTTAAGAAACCTATCAAATAGTACCTTTGCTGGCAGATAATTGCTTAGAGTATAATGTGTATCATCATAACACAGGCCAAACCAATTTCTGTTAGAAAGGGACGTACGAAACCTGTCAATTTTCTCATCTGTGACTGGTCTAGTGACCACAAATTCTGGGACAAGCATATTTACATTACTCTTATCAAGAGGGAACCTACTTGTATAATTTAAAGATACTGACTCATGATCAGAATATGGAAATACTGTCACAAAACATGATTCTTCTGTTGTTTTAAAATTTACAAAAATATTGTCAAGACATGCATGTTCTCTTGTAGGCTTGTTATTGACTGAAAGTAAGTTGCACTGTCTTAGTAGGTTTTGGAGTTCAGTGACAGTACGTTTTTGTGTTGTAACATCGAATTCAGCATTCACCTCACCACCTATCACAATATCATAATGTATCCATCTAGTATCTTAAGTACATGTAACAGCAAGTCCAGTTTTTCTAAAAATACATTGGTTATACCCTTAGGTGACCTGTACAGGGAAATTACAACTAACTTAAAACTGTAAATTACTATACCAGCAGCTTCCAAGTTTTGTTCGTCACACAGAAAATCTAGATTTAATCTATTGACTGTACCGCTAAGTGACTTGTTAACATATATTGCCACACCACCTCATAAATGCAATTTTCTGCAGTAGTTACTGGCTAGATTATAATTATCAAATTTAATAAATGTAAGTTCACTCTCACTAGCCCAGTGTTCACTTATACAAAAGATATCAAACTTATTTTCTAATCCAAAGTCATTGACAATAAATTCTTTATCCCTTACTCCTTCAATGTTAAGATAACAGATTATAAAATCAAACCTGTCTCTCTTTACAGATGCACTACTTTGCTGAGAGGCTATTAAATCTCTGGCACTATTTATCTTATGGGCTTCTTCCCCTTGCTGCCTTCTCCTAAAAAATCATTTAGACGTAATGGAGGTACAGTTTTCCGTTTGCCCGCTACACTTGATACTGCTTCTACTCTTGGAGGTCTCTTCTCTTCTTCTTGTTCATGACATGATGTAAGTGGCTGGGTTCCCACTGTAGGTAGTTCAAATGTTGCTGCAGAATGGACAGCTGGATCACCTGTTGGTACACTTGTTGCTGAATATGCTGCCACCTTCGCTGTTTCTATTATCTTAGTTCCTGAATGGGGTGTTCTACCTGTTGTAACTGTAGTTACAGCTTCTTCTCTCCCAGCACATTCTTTTGTAATCAGTGATACCTGATGTTGTGTTACTGCTGGAACTGGAGTACATGGTAGGGAAGATACTTTGCAGGCATCCTTTACCAGTGGTAGTGGAATAGGATCACTTTTCTTACATCTAGGAGAAACACTATCCACTAACATTTTGATCTTTTGACTGAGCAGCGATTTGCCTCATTTATTTAAATGCATTCCATGTGTTGTGAAGTGCTGTCTTTCAAGATCGTCAAGAGTTCAAATTCTGTCAAATAACAGCAGAATTCAGATTTCTAAGAGAACTGGAATAAGGAGTACTTTATGTTCCTGCATAACTTTCACCAAGTTAAATGCCCAAATGGAGGAGCGGCGAGGATCCAAGCCTGTGACATCATACCCCTAGAAGAAGTAGTTCTTCCACAGCACTTGTGGCTGATTGCAAGAGTACAAGAGCTAACAGAAGACAGAGACATAATCCTGCCCGTGGGCATCCTTGTGACTGCAGGTGCAATACACATCACTAGACCTGTCCAGCTGATCATACTTCTGGAGGTAGACCAACATGGAGAGGATGTGGAGAATCACTGAAATAACACTTCCGCATTGTATTGTATCTGTGAATTGTTAATGGCATGTAATCTATGTGACACTGATACTCTGTACAAATAAGGTTACTTGCATTTGACATTTCAAATTCACTTTATAATTGTTTCCCAAAGATTTGCTGATCATGTTGTAAATTAATGACCTGGCAGACGATATTAACGATCACCTAAACTGATTGCAAGTTAGGCTGTTATCTATAGTGAAATACTGTCTAAAAAAAGGCTCCATAAATATAAAGTCAGATCTTATTAAACTTTGAGATTATTGCAAAGATTGGTATCTTGTTTTAAATATTCAGCAATGTGAAATCCTTGATTTCTTAAAATTCAAAAAATGTTGTATCCTATAGCAGCAGTATTGATGAGTCGCACTTGGAAACAGTCAACTCTTACAAATACCTGGGTGTAATAATTTGTAGTGATATGAAATGGAATAATTACACACACTTGGTCATAAGTAAAACGGGTGGCTTTGTTTCATTGGTAGAATACTGGGAGATGCAATCAGTCCACAGTGGGGAATGCTTACAAAACACTTCTGCCACTCAGCCTGCAAATTTGCTCAAGTGTGTGGCATTCCTGCCAAAAGGAACTACAGGGGATATTGAATGTATAAAAAGAAGGGTGGCATGAATGGTCAGAGGTTTGTTTGTTTCACAAGACAGATTCACTGAGATTTTGAGAAATGTGAAATGGTAGATGCTTGAAGATAGATGCCAACAACCCTGCAAAAGCCTACTTATCAAGATTCACTTTGGTCTGAAAAACAACAGTACTCATTCTTGAATCTTGATAAGTAGGCTTTTGCACGGTGTACGGTGTAAATATTATGATAAATAGAGAGGCAATTAAAGAAGTAAGTGGCACATTTTTAGGAATTATTGCAGATAAGCATTTTGTGTGGGAAGAGTATGTACACTTAGTGTGGAAAAAGATAACACACAGGTTTTCTTTCTCAAACTGAAAACAGCAAACATCGTGGATTATAAAGTTATGAAGATAATGGACTATGGAGTTGTGTTTCTACAGCTATCCAAATTGGAAACATGTTCAAAATCTGATGGCATATACTGTTATACACCTTCTGTAGCATCACTGATGATGGACACGTAATCCTGTTTTCTTTTATTGCATATACTTTGCATTTATGCCTTGATGTAATGTAACATGGTAAACTCAATGAAATGTTACATATGTCGTAGTGTGGCTGACTACAAAATTTTGTGACACATCCAATACTCTCAGTTGAAAATTATCAGCTACAGCCTGTGAGCAAAGAATAAATAAGTAAATAAAAGTATTAAGTGAGGGACCTATGAATTACTACTACCCCCTACATGTACCAGTTCCTTAGAGGCTACAAAGGCAAGATTCAACCAATTACAGTGCACACGGAGGCATTTAAGCAGTCATTCTGCTTGTGCTATATATGAGAATGGAACAGGAGGAAATCCTAACACGTAGCAAAATAGGAAACGTCCTCTGCAGTGCACTTTACAGTGGCATCAGAGTGTAGACAGATACAGATCACCAGGATATTAGACTTCTCTATAGGGTCTACGTAGCGCCATGGGTGAATAAATAAGAAATAATAATAATAAAAAAAAGAACCTGAAGTGAATCCGTTGGGTGATGAAAATGGCCTTAGAACAACATGAAATGAATGAATAATGATGATGATGAAGAAGAAATTGCGTCTTTTGTCATCAACGCAGATTTTTTTTTTTTAAATTTGAACAGTGTTGTCAAACAGTGACTATGGGATAGCAAACCATTTGTGTATTGTAGGTATACGGGTTCTACGAAGCCAAGTCTACTATTTCACCAACAACATTTAAAAGAGTTTCTCATTTAGCGCCTTGTCACATGATTGGCATGCTCCTCAGAGTAATTTTTCCACGGTCATCGAAGCATCGAAGTCTCTGCGCATTAGTGTATGCGATAAGCGGAAAGCTGAAGCTCAAGAAGGATCAAAATGACTGGCAATTTTATAGCATTATATTTGATACAACGGACTACTCTTTATTTTCTGTCTGCATAGTTCTTTCATATATTGTGTTTATTGGCTGTACATCCAAACTGAAATGAGAGGGCGAAGAAACATCAAGCAAAAATGAGTCATTCCATAGCGACGAACATAACGCAAATGTGAAGAAAAATGGACGGTCGCAACATTTTATACCATGAAGATACTATTAAAATAAAAAAAAAACTGGTCTTAGTACTTGAATTTGACTTCGTCTAACGTTCCTGTGTTTTCTATTGTTATTTACTAAATTTTTTGTGTGCTTTTTTTTTGTAACAAAACCGGGTATGTTTTGAAAACAAACCTCAGTTAACTGCGGAGTAGCGTCTCTTCTGTTTTCAGCGTGATGCGCACGCATCTCACTGAACGAGACAGCAACAGAAGTGGAGCTTTTGTTGTTCCTTGAAACTGTGTTGGTATACGACTTTAAGAACCACTATGTAGGTAGAATGACATTTCATCGAGTACCCTTTCATCCCAAATGATATTTCAGCTCCTTTTAAATTGTGGTTTAGTCAAGTTTATTGTCCGGAAAAAAGAAAAGCGTGATGGACGGCATCTCAAGTAGTGTCAGAAAACCAGCTGTGAGCGTGAACACAAGGGTGAATTATACAAATTCAGGATTAACGCCATCAAACTTAAGTATCTGTTATACCGATGAGAATTTAATTCTTCCGAGGAACCCAAATGTCGCCAGTGTAGTTTTTCATGGGAGTGTTGCATATACGGACACACGAGTGAAAGCGCAGGATGTGTCATGTAAGATATTTGCAGTTTTCGGCATGTTCATTAAAATTATCGCAGTAGAACACAGTTGATAGAAAACGTAGCATTTTTGTGAAAAGTTCTGTATATGTGGTGGTAGCATCATCATTTTATCTTACTGGATTATGTTTTTTAAATCAGCCTGTTTACATTGTGTAGTTGAACATGTTAAAGAAAAAATTGTAGGTTTATTAAACAGTTGGTATGTGTGTGTTTATTTTTATACTGAAGCTCCGGGTGTAGACGCATGCAATTTCGTAGCAATTTCAGTGGTAGTGTATTTGACGTATTTGTATTAAATTAACATAATTGTTTTATGGGATTCGCATATTTATTTAGAAGATGTAAACACCACTGGTTAAAGACTTTTAGTTTCACATATGCCAGACATTGAAGTACTGGCAATCAATAATTTAAATTTGGGGCTAGAAAGCTGTCAGGTAGTGAAATACTTGGCTGTTATATCAGTTTCCACATTTGCATGCATAATTTGATTTTCATGATGCATTCTTACTTCGTGTTCTTTGTTGAAAATAATATAAACAAATGGAGTATGGGCAGTAGTGCTTAGGATATTTTCCTAGCTGTTCAGCAAGTGCCTAAGTTTCTTGTATATTGCTTATTAATTTAGGACTGAATAACAGCAGCCAAAAAAATTATATATGTAATAGAAAACCATTTGCTGCAATAAGTAAGACTTTGTCAGTGTGATGTTAACTTGGTGGAGTAATCAGGATTGGGAATATGTTGGGTAGGTAGAGTATGACTTGAAATACAAAAAGGAATACCTGTATGTTGTCTGCTGACAAAAAGTCGTAGCAAATTGCTGTTCCATTCAAAATTATGAAAACTGTTAGCATATGAATTTTGTGTGGAATTTTGGAGAGATTTTTGGCCTAAATTCTTATGTTTGAGTACTGCCAAACAGCTGAAGGACCCGAAAGCATGTTCAAAAACAACTATCAGGTATATACCAAAATATGAATAAAAGCTAACGAAAACACTAGCTTCTAGAAATAAGGATGAAAGTGCAAGGGGGTTGAAAGAACTAGCCAAGAATTAAGTATGACAGTCATCTGAGAAAGGGAGGGGATAACACAGGATGAAATGAAAATCAGTATGAAAGACTACAGGAGTCTGACAGCTAGTGATTTTGTTTCTGAGAATATCTCGTGCCACATAAGAGACTGAAGCTATTTATCTTACCCCCCGTTCTTTGTGTTTGAGGCAATACTTTGATTTAGATTGAGGAGGAAAGTGAAGAAAAGGAGGATAAATGATAACAATGAAACAATAGCAGATATAGGTTTTAAATTGCTAGGAAATCATGAGTTATATGTACTGTTGAAAGATGTCCCCCGCCCCGAAAAGGCTTGCGGTTGTAGTGCATATGTGGTAGGGACAGATACAAAATGTAGGCAGGATATGATTTCCTTTTTTTGATCAAAGCTGTATATCCATAGAAACTGCTGGGATAACTTGAACTTAAAGCAGAAAGATTACAAATATTGTCTTGATAATAAATCCCTTTTTTTTAAGTTTCCGATTATGGGTGACAGTTAGATAATAGCTGTAACTTCAAATGCCTGGCGACAAATTTTCACCTTCTGAATGGGTGATTTTGTGCATGAACAATACTAGTTAGTTTGTAATTAGTTGCTGTATAATTTTGTCCAAAGGAAGGAAAGTATGTATCCTTATTTCTCTTGTGTAATACTGTCTGGTATCTCATCTCACAGGTTAAAGTCAATAGTTTGGGGAAAAACAATTCTTACATACATTTTAAGTTGATTTTCTCACACATTCCAGTAACTTAAAAACTATGCTGTTTCTGTAAATGTTTCAGAATAAAATAAGCTCTTGATTTAAAAATACTTATTTCACAATATTTCAGATACATCGTGTGACGAAAGGCTGGATTCTTCATTGTTTTTGTCATACTCACAGGCAAATGGTGTGCCACAAGAGTCGAAGTTAGCCACATACATGGTAAAGTGTGTTATACAACATTATTTATTTCGAATATAACTTGTGTTTGATTACTTGTCATATTTGTCTCTGATCCACTAAAAGAAGCCGTGGTCAGTATTATGTTGCCCAACAGCTAAAATGTCAGAAGAATTTAGTTTTGAGATCATATTGTTACCTTTTACTACAGCGAATGTATCAAAAAAAGGTAGGAAAGATAATACACCATGTATCTGCTGTGAAGTATGTTGTAGTAGAGAAGAATTGAAGTAGAATGTTAAAGGCATTTGTTGAAAATACTGAGAGGTTTGACCTATTCAAAGTTTAATATAGAGAATTTTGAGCATAAAAGCAAATATGTGTGACTCACGGGGGACATGACATCAAATGAGGTCAAAATACTCTACAATAAAAATTCTCGAAGGTTCAGCAGAAAGGTGGAAGAGGAACCCTTTTTTAGTAGGCTTATCCACTCCACACCATTCCCAAACTAAATTCAGGGAGGTCATATTTGTAAGGAAGAGACTAACAAAATATAGTGCAACTAAGGAACACACAATTTAGTTAAGGAACAATAGTATAGAAAGTTCTCAGGTCCTGATGCAAATTTGCATTTATGGGTAACCGTAACATTCTTTTGTAGCAGTAAATAAGCTTTCATTTCTAACAATTTGATGTACAGGAGTGTTACTCAAGAAGTGTGTTTCTGTGCAGTTAATTGTGGCCAATTCATTTGGACGACATGTGGTCATGAAAATGCAGATTTAGTATCTTACTGTGTGATGTATGTATGGTGTAACTCAATTTACTTACCTGAATCCAAAGAAGTGATAAAAACTGAATGACACTGACCAGAGTTAACTGTTTTCTGGTCATCATCAACTATAGCTAGTCATTACACACACACACACACACACACACACACACACACACACGATTCTGTTGTTTCAGGTCCTTTAGCTTTACCATCTGTTCACTTAGCACTGCACTGCACAGTGCTGATGTCAACACAGTCATTCCATACACTGCTTTCAGCCTTCAATAAATTTCAAGTGGGGCAACACATCCTGCTGTTAGGCATTCGATTACAACATATTGCTTCAGTTGCAGTGATTAGCTATCCTGAAACAGCCCTTTCCATCCGCAATAACTACATAATTAATCACAGCAGTATTTTGTGACTAATTGAGGTTGTTGCAGAGATTCCATGGAAAGTGTTGCAAGCTGGCACTTGCAAGTGCTGTCGTTTATGTGTGGTACATTACTTATCATCCAGCCCTCACATATTTTATATTTTTGGATGCAGTATCAGCATGTTATAGGTGACTGCAAATATCTGAGGAAATTGTCTGGTTCTGTACTCTGCAAATCCAGATCATGAAAAGTACAATGCCAGAAGAGCAGTGTGCTGACCTGCGCCCCTCCATACCACATCCAGTGACTCCATTGGCAGAGGATGACATGGCAGTCAGCCATTACTTACAGTCCTGCCAGGGCCTGTGGACAGAGCTAATGTTTATACTCCACAAGTCACTGTGAAGTGCATGGCAGATGATACTTCCATGGCTCTACATAGTAATTTCTTCCCATACCATTCATGTATGGAGCAGGGGAAGAATGATTAATCAGATGCCTCTGTGTGCACTGTAATTAATCTAATCTTGTTTTTGTGATCTCTACAAAGGAATGTGTAGGGGATTGTAATATATTCCTTGCTTACTTCTGGTTCTTGAAACTTTGTAAGTTGGATTTTGCAGGATGTTTGGTGTCTTATTTCCAAGCATCTGCCAATTCACGTTTTTCTTCATCCTTGTGATTGTATTCCTTGGGTCAGACAAACTTGTGACCATTACTGCTGCCTTTCTTTGTATATATGCAGTATCCCCCATTAGTCATATTTGGTATGAATCCTACATATTTGACCAGTATTATATGATTGGTGCCACGAGTGGTTTGTTAGCAGTTTCCTTTGTAACCTGGTTACCTGTGATTGTCATACCTGTGAATCAAAGTCTGCCTCCTGCTTTACCTGTGACTGAGCCTTTGTGATGATTCCATTTCATATCCCAAAAAATTGTTGCACTCAGATGTTAGTACAAGTTGACTGATTCAATTTGCAGCCTTTTGTTATTGTAGTTATACAATACTACGTTTTTTATGTTGTGTGTAGAGCAGGGTTTTATATTTCTGGATACTTAAAGTTGTTGTTCTGTGCACCACTTTAAAATCTTATCAGTATCTGAATATTTGTGCATCTGTTTATAAACAGTGCCTCATTATAGGTAACTGCATAATGATAAAAAGTTTAAGGTTCCTAGTAATATTGTCTACTAGTTTATTAATATGTTTCATGAACAGCAAGGGGTCCAACACACTTCTCTAGGGCAGGTGAAGTTACTCTTACATCTGTTCATGACTCTTCATCCAAGATAGCATACTTCAGCCTTATATTGTACTTTCATTTGTGTGTGTGTGTGTGTGTGTGTGTGTGTGTTTGTTTGTTTGTTTGTTTTTCTCAGGCAAATGCATTTTGGAAGTCAAGAAATACTGCAATTACCTCATTACATTATCACTTTCAAAATTTTATGAAATAAAATTGTCAGTCGGGCTTGGAATGATCCATATTTTTGGAATCTGCACCAAGTGACATGAAGATCATTCTGTTCAGTAGTCTTCTTTACATTTGTGCTCAGAATATTCTACAACAGATGGATTGCAAAATGTTTTTAATAAGTCTGGTAGACAGTGCTTTCTTCTAACAACTGGGCACCATTTTTTGTTCGAGGGATCTGCAGTAGATTATAATTACAACAGGGCTTAACCCAGTCTCGGTTTCTGCATAGGATCTGATACAGATTATATTTGGCCCTGGAAATTTATTCAGTTTTATCATTTTTAGCAGTATGTCAATGCTGCCAAAACTAATATATGTGTCACTCATCTTTGCAGTTCTGTAAGAATAAAGGAGGGACAGAACTGTGGTGTCCTCCTTTGTAAAGACACATTTGAAAACAGAATTAAATGTTGGAAATACGGAAGCGTCCGATCCCACCCGTCTGCTTTGACCCATGATTTCACAAATATGGCGGAAACAAAAACAAACACACACACTTTCCACAAGAAGCCTAATGACACTAACGGGACAAGCGCGGGAAATGGGGTGTTTTGGGTGGGGGGCAAACTAAATATAAACAAATTTAGGCGCCTTGCATAGCTACAACATGTAAGTGAAGACAGCCATGTATGAATACCCACCCACCTCCCCAGGGGTCGTAATCCCTGCAACCCATAGAAGATAAAGATGCTTCAGTAGCTGATTAGTGTTTTTTGTCTTTAAAAAAAAAATCTCACGGGATAGAACGAACAGATCAGAAAGATAAATATAATAAACTAAAACAGAAATTCGAGGAAACAGATAATTAAAATAAGTAATAAGTGTTTTTAAATTAAAAAAAAAAAAAAATCTCACGAGATAGAACGAACAGATCAGAAAAGTAAATAAAATAAGATAAAACAGAACTGGAGACAGCCACACTCAAACCAAACTCCGCGCTGTCATGACGTCACACATGACAACACCCTTACGTCACGGGTCAAAGCCGACGCGTGGGATCGGACGCTTCTGTCGACCCTAAATGTTTATGCTTTTGCTTTGCAATCCACAATTTCAGTTCGTTTCATCTATGGGTGTCTCAACACTACTGGCATCTTTTACGCAATTCTGATTACAGGTCCAGATGATTGATTCTTGAATGTTGAATACTTCACAAGATGCAATATTTTGGTGCAAGGACTGTGTGCACAGTCATTAAATACGTACAGAAAGTTCTTTTTATTAATGTTCATGAGTGTGCTACAAGATTGTGCACAAAAAGAACACCTGTTTGTTGACTTGCAGTATGAGGAAAATCATCAGACTTGTTCCAGTGGCTTCCAATTATTTGTGACTGTTGGGAATCCCAGCAACAACTACTGTGTAATTCACTGTTGTTATGGAATTGGTGTAATCAATGTTCATACAACACTTTTGTTCTGTTTTGACTGTGGCTGTTACTGACTGCTGCTCCAACAAAGACCATTGTCTCCAGACAAAAAGTTTCAAAAACTTGTTGCTTTCCACTTCATAATATGCTAAAGCCTTTGTAAATTCCATTGTTTGCAGTTATGTGACTGTTGCTCTTCAATTTATGTACACAGTGAACATTTTTTCTTGTGGGTTCGAAATTTGGTCTTACAGTAAATGATAGGCTGCATACTCCTATAACAAGCATCATTTCTACTACTGTCAGGTGAACCTTCCTCCTCATCTTACCAGTTTGATGTGTGATATGGTGGAGTTTCTAGGATGTCAGTGATGGCACTTTTCACAGCACCTCATTTCTTCACAAAAGATTTTATAACGAAGTATGACTAAGATTTTCTACACATTATGTGCAATGATATAAAATTTTGTGAGTACATGTTTCACAACCGCACATAGCATCTCCCCCCCCCCCCCCTTTTTTCATGCGCTTAGTCACTAACCAAATGCAATTTCACACAAAATGTAATTGTTTGGTCGAGCTCCACACTCCACCCATCTTACCGTGGAAGCCTTAGCCTGACTGCAGATCATTACTTGTCCCAGCAGAGCTACTTTTTAGCATATGGCATTTCTTACACTAGTGTATTTGCTAATAGAATTGAACTTCCATTATAGATGTATTCTAGGGGTCATTCATCTTCATGTCAGTAGCATAGAGCAAGAGACCAGTCTCTGGAACAGTGATGTTCCAGTGCCATGACTTTTTAGTGGATGTTTTAGTAAGTTTCTATCTGATGTTTTAAAGAGTTAATATAATCTTTGATTTATTACAATGTAATAAGATTAGAACTACAGAACCTTTGTTATATAGCTGAAGAAAGTATATCCAAAGTGAACGTAAAAATAGAAAAATTTCCTGCTCACAAAGTTGCATTGTAAATACGCATAAGAGCTTATTTTTCTGTACAAACTTTTCCTTCAACAGACAACAATGCGTAAATATTGGAGGAAATATAAATACCCAGTAATTAATGATTGTATCTCCCTGGACTCTTGGGTAAGGAAGAAATTGGCAGATAGGAAAAGAAGAAAATTTTCAAATAAATGTCAGCTGCATAGATTATACAAAAAAGTGAAAAGTGGCAGAGAAAGACCCTCCAAGTTAGAGTATGGATCAACTTGGAAATATGAACATAGTTGAGATAAAAGATGGGCAGTGTTAGAAGAGGAGGAAAGAAGCAGCAGTCAGAGAAAAGAACAGACAACAAAACTGCTAAGACTGCTACAAAGGTCAAAATAAAATAACTAAATTTAAAGGAATGGAAAGATATTGATAGAAATGAGAGTGTAGGATAAAAAAGAGGTAGGAAATAATAAGAAAGATTATATTGGCCAACATCAAGCATGTGCTGCAGTACAAGCTTTTACTTCTAAAGTTCAGTTATCAGTGCAGGGAGGAATAATGTGAATGATTCCCACAATTAAGAGAGCACTAATGTCATGCTCTATAATAAATCTGCATTTTTCTCTGGTATGCTTATGTCATTGCAGGTGAATTTTAAGATGGTTCCTCCGAGTGGGGCAGAGCCACCTTTCCTGTACACCCAACCCATATAATGCTACGTATAAGTTAGAAAACTTTTTATTCCCAATCATTTTAATTTTTTTTCTCTCTACTTTTTAGCAATTAAAGAGGAATCTGCTCTTGCACTTTTAAATAACCCACAATTCCTTAAAGTGCAAGGAGTACACATCCTGCCCATTCCCTTCCACCCAGCATCCATGCATTCCATTTTTAATATATGCTTTGATTTGGTCAATGTATGTAATGTAGTGTGAGGTGTGATCAAAAAGAAACGGGAATTTTTAAATTTCTCATACTGTATAAATGAGATTTTATAATTGTTTACCTTGTAAACACGTGTTCCTGATGTATGTTTGCATTTTCAGCTGCTTTGATTGTTTAGTTTATGCTTGATAGTTAAAAAGGTTATACTTGTTTTCGAGTGCTTGGCAGATTTTTACTCTTGAAAAGATGGAACAAAGAATTTGCATTAAGTTTTGCTTGAAAAATGGAAAAAGTGCAGCACAGCCATGGTTTTCGGCAATTCTACAATGAGTAAGACAAGTGCTTACGACTAGTAGAAACATTTCAAAGAGGTTCTAAGAAGACATTGAGGACAATGACTGCCCTGGACACCCTATCACATTAGTTACTGATGACAATATTGAAGAAGGAGCTGAAGACCATAACAAAAAGTGAGTTCCAGAAGTAGTTCCAAGATTAGAAAAGTGCTGGCACAAGTTTATTATATGGGGATTACTTTGAAGGGGACAATGACGATGTTGATGAATAAATAAAGATTCTTTAAGAACAACGAAAATTCTCGTTACTTCTTGATCACACCTCCTATAAAATATGAAATAGTCACAAGTACACAAACACGGACATTTTGTAATTGGTGACTTTTGTAACCATTCAAGAAATATTATTAGATTTTGCAAGTTGTTGCTTCTCATTTTACAAGTGTTTTTTTCCGTTCCTATTTTAATTACAGAAGAGATCTGATATTTTTTGTTACAAATCTCTTTCTCTTCTGATGGTACTCAGTTATTTTCCTATTTTTGTTGAAATACTGTTTGTTATGTTCCATTGTTTCTCATTGGACTTCTTTAAATTGACTTGTCTACAGAATCGCCAAAGTGCAAGCACACCTACAATTGCCACAGCCCATGCCATTACTAAAGGCTTAGCTGGACTTACGATAGAGCAAACTGTCTCTACAAAGAAGGTTAGTGTGTTTGATATTTTCCACGTGAGAGATAATTAGTGTATAGTGATTTTTATTTTTCTGCTGTGCTGGCATTGAATAGGAATATGAAAGTATTACATTGAAATGTTATGTTAGTTCAAGTAACACTGTTATATTGCAAACATTAGAATCAGTAAAGTTAACCACAATCTCAATTCTGAGAGTTTTGAATAGTCGACAGGCACATACACATGGACAGGGACATAGTAGCTCAGTTTACAAATTTATGATGTTCTCCCTCTCCCCCACTCTGCTACTCTCATCTTCACATCCCCATCCCCCTCCCACCCTCCTACCACGCCCCCCCTCCTGCCTGTCCACCCCCCCCTCCGCTCCTGCCTCTCCCCCCCCCCACTCCTGCCTCTCCCCCCCCACTCCTGCCTCTCCCCCCCCCCACTCCTGCCTCTCCCTCCCGCTCCTGCCTCTCCCTCCCGCTCCTGCCTCTCCCTCCCGCTCCTGCCTCTCCCTCCCGCTCCTGCCTCTCCCTCCCGCTCCTGCCCCCCCCTGCTCCTGCCTCCCTCCCCCCCCCACTCCTACCTCTCTCCCCCACTCCTACCCTCCCCCACCACTCCAACCACAACCCCGTCTCTGCTGCCCCCACCACACCACTCCCCCCTCCCCTGCTGCCCCCTCCCACCGATCTCACCCCCCCCCCCCCCCCCTCCCCAGATCTTTGCCCCTCACCCCTCACCCGCTCCTCGCCCCCACCCTTCCCCCCAGCATCATAGTGAGCTGACTTAATTTACTCTGACCTCCACTTTACTGATGTCTCTATGCAATCCTCCATCCACACCATATCTTGCAACGACCAACAATACTAACACAGTAATTACCATACTTTCCATGCCAGAAAGTGTATTTTTCAGAGTTTTGCCACAATCAGATGTCTCGTGTTCTGTGACAATTGATTATGCCCCTAGTGTATTGAATGCCTTCCCAAGGCCTTCACAGGCAGTCACTACCCCTGCTTCATAACCTCATACACAAAAACATCCCTCACATCATATCCACACAAACTTCCAGCCTTCCAGCTGCAGTCATTGAGCACACTTCTAAATAACATGTGTCTTCTTAAACTGAACTGTTGAACCACATATAGTGTAGGTCTTCAACTAGCTTAAATTGTACCCTTAAATGTGAATTTCTTATCCATCCCTGCAAAAACAGGACTACCCTCAGTGCATTGATTGTACTACTTGTACATACACTCACCATTTGATCAAATTTTTGACTGATGTCACTAGCTCCAGGTGGACTAACCTAATGGCCTCACTATTAAGTCCCTTAACCCCACCATCCTCACACTCAAAGCAGAACATTGGTGCTTTGTGAAATATCATGGTTTGTCCTTAGGCTACTTTGACCATCAACCATTTGCCACATGGCTCACATTCGTGTCAAAGGCTCAAGTACAGTACCTCTCTTGCATCCACACAGCACATGGTACTTCAGTTGTGTCACTTTTCTGTCCCATCCCATTATAGGCAAGTCACTTGTAGAAGCAGTCTCCCAGCTTCTCGTAATTGCATGTGTGGAAACTGCCCCTCTGACTTGACAATGCTGGACTGACCATTCAGTTCAATTCTTTTATCTTGGCGGTTCGAGCATGCCTGCCCAGACGCGAGAGATTGCTGTGTTGCCAGTTGTATGCACCAAGAGAAGCAGCGCCATAGTATATTTCGCAAACTTACGTTTAGGGGGGAGTGCACAGTTTATGCAGTAAAGCCACCACGACCGCATTAACCCTTTCGCTGCTATAGAGACATGCTCCCCGCATTCCACGATGTGCACGATTTTGTCATCATTGCACTGCTCGTCTGCGCAGACACATTGTGTTCCGACTGCTTTGACACACTATATCATTCGATTTCATAAAAACTATTTGGCCCAAAAATTTGATTTTTACACGTCTTCTTGACTGATACCTTTCCCCCATAAATGACTTAATTTTGTTTTGATGTTCAACGCAGTTATTGTGCAGCATTAAATGTAGTAAACCTTTGCACGAAATTTTGAAGAGTTTGCAGAGGTAAAAGTCTGTAGCGTATACTTTCCGTATGGTTGATTTTAGTTGCCACTAGAAATTTCAAAAAATTACATTCAAACGAATAAAATTCATGAAGTAAGACACTTCGATATTGTTTTTAAAATAAAGAAAATATTAAGCACCAATCAAGGCTTGAACTCAGAACCTTTCGCTTAGCAGCCATACACTTCAACCATTATGCTAACGCAGCTCGTCATTCAATATATCTCCCGGAGAACTTTAAAATATCACGCAAAATACCGACAAACACTGTTGGTATGATTATGAATTACTCACGTTACGTCGAAGCACAACAGTAAATAAACAATTACCACTGTTCTTTATTGCGAAAAAGCGGTTAGTGAGAATGATACAAACACCTTTCCTTGCTATTGCCTGAATTAGGAGGCTTATTGCTTGTTTGGTTTAATTAATTAATAGAATATGAAGCAATTGGTATAAAGAATGCTTTTTCCAAACTTTCTGTAAAAGAAAGTCTGCTATCAAGACATTGCTTTTGTTCAATTACTTTATTTATGACTGCACGTTTCTAAAAGTGAAGACACTCGTCCGTGCTGTGCACTGCAGTCGAGCTCTGGCAACGTCATTCTCTGTTCATTGGCTGACTGCGTTTTGTGACATCAGATGCACAGAGTGAACCTAAACTCGGCCGCCGTCATAAATGACGTGCACTTTATTTCAATCTGGTCCCCTCAGCTTAATCTGCTTTCTGTTTCTTTGAGTCTGTGAACTTCATCCACTCTGGTCTGTGATTTCCATCTCCTTCTTTTCATATTTAGTTAAAACATCTACTACTATAGAGTGAATGGCTATAGAAATGTGGCTCAGTTAATGTGATAGGATCCCTATTACTGACTGAATTATCAGTTGTTTAAGGTTATCAGCATGTTTTTACATTAGAAAATAATCGGGCAGGGTGCAACTTACTGGTTGGATAAAAAGCGTATGTTGTACAGTTAGTGCATATGAGACAAATGGTTATCAGAAAAATGCATGAAATGCTTGAAGAATAACAGCGTAAAATAGATCAGAATGAAAATATAAACAGAGAGATCATGTTCTGGAAAATAAGGAGATATAATGTTTGACACACACACACACACACACACACACACACACACACACACACACAGAGAGAGAGAGAGAGAGAGAGAGAGAGAGAGAGGGGGGGGGGGGGGGCTGGGGATAGGTAGTCATATGTGTGCATGACTGTATTGACACTGGTGGAGGAGGAGAAAGAAGAAGAAGAAGAAGAAGAAGAAGAGGAGAGGAAAAGGGGAAGTGAGGTTTCTTTATCTTTTACTTAAATCTTAAATACGTCTGTAGAGACAAGAAGGAATCTTTTCCATTTTTTACAGGTAACTCCGCAGGCCCCAGAGTTCATTCCTGCAGCCAGCACTGGAGGGACTGTTTCGCCGAATTTCCTCCGTGCATTTAGTAGTCCAGTAAACAATTTCGTTCGGCGTACAAGTGTTGAAAGCCCATTGCCACTAACTCCTCATTTAACACCACAGCCATCACCACCACTAAGCAACTGTTCACCTACATCTAGTCTTGAGAAAACATCAGTAACTCCAGTTTCTGCCTACCAGGTAACATCTCTTTTACATTATACGATTTGTAAACAGATATGGTTAATTTATAATATATGGTAGAATCAAAGGTAAAAGATGAAAGTTGTTTTGCCATATTCTATACTGCAGTAGAGATTGCAACAAAATGTAGTTTTCATTTACTTTTGTGTATATTCAAAATGTGAAACTCCGATGAAGACAGAATTGACTCCAGTGCTGGTGATCTTTGAGGGCTAGTCATCATCATTGTTAGTGTTCTGCCAAAAGGCAGGTTTTTACATGGTATTCTCCAGGCTGTCCGATCTTCTGCCATCGTCTTCAGGTCTGCATAATTTCCTCTTCCTTTTATGTTGTGTATCATCTTATATCTCCTTCTTCCTCTCAGTCTTCTCCCACAAACAGTGAGATTTGAGAACATTGCTAAGACTGACTGTTGGCTTTCTCCATTTTTGCAGTTATGTGTAATGAGGAGAAGGTAAGTAATGGTCAGGATTTGGGCTTTTAGGATGAAGGATAATGTAAGTGGCAATTCACATTAAAGCAGAGGTATGGAAAATATTTTGTGGTAAGTTACCATCATCATGTTCAGTCCACTTTGAATGGAAATTGGAAAACTAAGAGAAATTTGAATAGGAAATTTGTTTGAAGTTATGGAGTCATATGAAATTTCTTGTCGTGAAAAGACGATAATTCAGTGAAACAGTCTAATTTTGATTAAAGAAGAGTTATACTCTTGCATTATGGAAACGTCTCTGCTTCAGGATTCAGATACAGCTACGTCTGATCTATGACATCCTCATCTCTTTGTAATTTTGACTACTGATACATGATGTTCTGTTGTGAAAGTCAGTCTTATTTTTAAACGCACCAATGTAAACACAATCTAAAGCTTGCATTCATTATCACAGAAAGCCATGTTCTTAACTTTCTTTTTCACAGCACTATCTGCAATCTCCAGTGTGTCCACCATCCACTATGCAGTCAAAGGCAGAATATAATAGATAACAGCACAGCCACAAAGAATCACTTTAGAACAGTTATTAGAATGAACTAATGCTACTTTACGGAGTCAAGGTAGACATACAGTTTGGTTATAATTAAACTTCTCCTTCTTGATGTGGTCCCCATGAAAAACAAATGAGCATAAGACAGCGAAACTTTGTTGAAAAATTTGTAAGGACAGCTGAAAGAGAAATAATGAATAAGCCACTGAAAAAAATACACGTTTTAATTTCCACGTGAGAGGGAAACATTTGTTAATTGTGTACACTGTTTACATTCCAGCTTACAAACATTGCTCACTGTGATGACCATCTGGATCCACAACAGCTGGAACTGCACTAGAAATTGCTTTACTGCTCCCAGAAACAACAGCGGACCATGCAATGTTCAGATGCCATGGCACAGCTCATGCATTGCTTGAAGGTTGCACATAGCATCCAGCATTCTCGGTCATGGCAACAGTAACTTTTTTAAGACTCTGTGGTGCAATTGGCTGCTAGACATTACTAGGAGCAATTCCCAAATAGCCAGTTAATTCAAACCTCTGAATCACTTTCCTCAACCCCAGTGAGGAAAGAAGACCACTCCATATTACTTTAATGCATTGGTACTCACGAAGAGCAGCAGCACTATTCCTGTTGTTTGGGTAAAACAACTTTTGAGTAAAGCCCTGCTCACCTTGCCCACCCTCATGTTGACTGGCTACAACTGTAATGCACCCTGTGTCACCATACCAGTACCAGCACCAAGCACTACTAACAACACACATCTCAACGCACATTCTGATCATTATTCCTATACAGTTGGATATCCATATGGTAAACAGTTTTCCATTTACACAGGTCATATTGTTCAAGTACACTTGTACTGAGATTCCATTCTCCATTTCACAGGTTAAGTGATTCAGCCTCTATAACAACTACCAAATGTCAGTTTAATAGGTTTAATAAGCTGTTGATGGTCTGAAATCAGTCAATTGTTTGAGCATTAGTAATTCAAAAATTGTGGACTCAGAAAATTTCATGACTACAAGATTCCTTAATTTGTTTACATTTTCCGCTCATATTTAGAAAATCGTGACAGCATTAGCATACTGTTCCCATTCCCTGCAAAATAACTGCACTTGCAGAGCTATTTGACCGAGTGAAGTGGCACATTGGTTAGCACACTGAAATCTCATTCGGGAGGATGATGGTCCAAACAAATATCTGGCCATCGTGATTCAGCTTTTCTGTGATTTCCGTGGAGGCCCAGGAAAAGAATAGGCCTCCGGTATGTTCTGCCAGTCGTAAAAGGCGACGAAAAGAACAAACCACTAATAGGGCTAACCCCCCTTTTAGTGTGATTACTTGGTTCAGGACAGAACTAAAGAAGCCTCGGACAAGCGCCGTCATGGTCGGGGACGACGCTTGAACCCTATGCCCGCCCACAATGGTAACGACACTGCTAGCCAACTGGAAAATGATTTAAATCCAAATAGAGGTGTTTTGCAGGATATGCTTCCTGCAACCACCCTAGAAGGAAAACAAAGACAGAGGATGAGATGGTCAGATGAAGTTAATCGACACCTCATGTTCTGTTATTACCAAGCAACAAACCTAGGAACCAACACAACTGGATACAGATCACAAGTATACACAACATTTATTACCAGATACCCAGAATTAAAATTTTTAACAGAACGACGACTAGCTGATCAGATCCGTGTAATAATAAAAAATAACAGGATACCCCAGTCAGAATTAGAAAACATCAAACAACAAGTACAACAAGTACTGGAACAAAATAATGTGCGATCAGAAGAAGAAGAAAATACAGTAATGGACTCAAACATCCGAGAGCAAACAAACAAAGAACAACACGCACCAATTAAACAGTCAGAGGAAAACGAAATCTTAAGACAGCCACCAGAACAAGCACAAATAGAACACGAAGTGACACAGATGTTAGATATAGAAGAAAAATTTCAGCTAACATATATAGAATACAAAGACACAAATACAGACATTAGACCAATCTTGCATAGACCACCAAATAACCCACAAGTCGAAACAACAATAAAAACTATCAACACAATCATACACAACAAAATAAATGAAAACACAACTATGGAAGAGTTACAACTACTGGTTTATATAGGAGCACTCACTACACTAAATATACACACTAGGCAGAGATCAGAACCAACCAACACACAGAAGAAACCCACAAAACCAGCATGGCAACACGGGCTACAGATCAAAATAGAAAAACTGAGAAAAGACATCGGACAGCTAACACAATTTATAAGAAATGAAATCTCGGAAAAAAAATGAAAAAGGTTAGGTAAAATCTCACAACAAGAAGCGACAGAGCAATTAGACGAAAAGAAGCAGAAATTACAAGCATTAGCCAAACGACTCAGAAGATACAAAAAAAGTGAAAATAGAAGGAAACAAAACCAAACATTCAACACAAACCAAAAGAAATTTTACCAGACAATAGATAACACACACATTAAAATAAACAATCCACCAAACATAACAGACATGGAACACTTCTGGAGCAACATATGGTCAAACCCGGTACAACATAACAGGCATGCACGGTGGATACAAGCAGAAACAGACACATACAAGATGATACCACAAATGCCTGAAGTGATAATTTTGCAACATGAAGTCACCCAAGCAATTAATTCTACGCACAATTGGAAAGCCCCTGGAAATGATAAAATAGAAAATTTCTGGTTAAAGTTCACCTCAACACATTCACATCTAACTAAATTATTTAACAGTTACATTGCAGACCCATACACATTCCGTGATACACTTACACACGGAATAACATATCTGTAACCTAAAGATCAAGCAGACACAGCAAACCCAGCTAAATATCGCCCCATAACATGCCTACCAACAATATACAAAATATTAACTTCAGTCATTAAACAGAAATTAATGACACATACAACACAGAACAAAATTATAAATGAAGAACAAAAAGGCTGTTGCAAAGGAGCACGAGGATGTAAAGAGCAACTGATAATAGATGCAGAGGTGACATATCAAGCTAAAACTAAACAAAGGTCGCTACACTACGCAGACATTGATTACCAAAAAGCTTTCGATAGTGTACCCCGCTCATGGTTACTACAAATATTGGAAATATACAAAGTAGATCCTAAATTGATACAGTTCCTAAACATAGTAATGAAAAATTGGAAAACCACACTTAATATCCAAACAAATTCAAATAATATCACATCACAGCCAATACAGATTAAGCGTGGAATATACCAAGGAGACTCATTAAGTCCTTTCTGGTTCTGCCTTGCTCTGAACCCACTATCCAACATGCTAAATAATACAAATTATGGATACAATATTACTGGAATATACCCACACAAAATCACACATTTGCTATACATGGATGATCTAAAACTACTGGCAGCAACAAATCAACAACTCAACCAATTACTAAAGATAACAGAAGGATTCAGCAATGATATAAGTATGGCTTTTGGAACAGACAAATGTAAGAAAAATAGCATAGTCAAGGGAAAACACACTAAACAAGAAGATTACATATTGGATAACCACAGCGACTGCATAGAAGCGATGGAAAAAACGGATGCCTATAAATATCTAGGATACAGACAAAAAATAGGAATAGATAATACAAATATTAAAGAAGAACTGAAAGAAAAATATAGACAAAGACTAACAAAAATACTGAAAAGAGAATTGACAGCAAGAAACAAGACAAAAGCTATAAATACTTATGCCATACCAATATTGACCTACTCATTTGGAGTTGTGAAATGGAGTAACACAGACCTAGAAGCACTTAATACACTTACACGATCACAATGGCACAAATATAGAATACATCACATACATTCAGCAACAGAAAGATTCACATTAAGCAGAAAGGAAGGAGGAAGGGGATTTATCGACATAAAAAACCTACATTATGGACAGGTAGACAATTTAAGAAAATTCTTTCTAGAACGAGCAGAAACTAGCAAAATACACAAGGCAATCACTCATATAAATACATCGGCTACACCACTGCAATTTCATAACCACTTCTACAACCCTTTAGATCACATAACATCAACAGATACGAAGAAAGTAAATTGGAAAAAGAAAACACTTCATGGCAAGCACCCGTATCATCTAACACAGCCACACATCGATCAAGACGCATCCAACACAGGGCTAAGAAAAGGCAATATATACAGTGAGACAGAAGGATTCATGATTGCAATACAGGATCAAACAATAAACACCAGGTATTACAGCAAGCATATTATTAAAGATCCCAATACCACAACGGATAAATGCAGACTTTGTAAACAACAAATAGAAACAGTAGATCACATCACAAGCGGATGCACAATACTAGCAAATACAGAATACCCCAGAAGACATGACAATGTCGCAAAAATAATACATCAACAGCTTGCCTTACAACATAAACTTTTAAAACAACACGTTCCTACATACAAGTATGCACCACAAAATGTACTGGAGACTGATGAATACAAATTATACTGGAACAGAACCATTATAACAGATAAAACAACGCCACATAACAAACCTGACATCATACTCACCAATAAAAAGAAGAAATTAACACAACTAATCGAAATATCCATACCCAATACAACAAATATACAAAAGAAAACAGGAGAAAAAATTGAAAAATACATCCAACTGGCTGAGGAAGTCAAAGACATGTGGCATCAGGATAAAGTTGACATCATACCAATTATACTATCAACTACAGGAGTCATACCACACAATATCCACCAGTACATCAATGCAATACAGCTACATCCAAACATATATATACAACTACAGAAATCCGTAATTATTGATACATGTTCAATTACCCGAAAGTTCCTAATTGCAATATAACACATACCGTACAGTTAAAAGGAAGTGACGCTTGATCAAGGTCCGCGTCACTCCATTTTTAACCGGACTTAACGTCTGAGAAAGTGAAGGAAATAATAATAATAATAATAATAATAATAATAATAATAATTGTATGGCAATTACACATCACTTTTGGAATACAATTACAATACAACACAAAATGCACATAAGTTACAATTTACAGACATATTATTTATATAATTTATCACATCTGGTGTAGTGCCCAAGAAGTCAGAGAGGTTTCCAGGGTGCGAATTTTGAAGGCACTCTTCCATAATGTGTCTGACGGTCTGTTTTGGAAAGCCACAGATGTACTCTGCAGTGGTATTCTTTCCAAATCTGTAAAGTAAGTCACTGCATCTCCTGTGGTTGGTTCAAATCCTGTGTACTTCACATCCCCCAGGGCAGACAAAGTTCCCATGTTTTGTTGTTAGCATGGAGAAAGCTGTGGTAGAATGTTGTTACTACTCTTCCATCCAAGCTTCAGGGAGGTTGAAGTTACAGTCCGCAAGGTTGCTAGCTGTTCTAAGTGGCGGATGTCTGGAGCAGAGCCTGTTGATTTGGACAGCAGGTATGTCCCCATGAACTGACAGCACCTGGTTGTTGCAGATTTTCTTATATTCCCTGAGAGGATTATTATTTCTTCTCAGGTTAGTTGGTGGAATGCGGCTCAGGGCAGACAGCCAGAACACTGGAATGGACTTGATTGTACCAGTAACAATCTGCATCATTTGATTTAGTTGTGTATCTATTAGTGTCACGTGGCTTGTGTTTATTCATACAGAGCTGCAGTAATCTGCCACAGAGTAGGCAAGGCCGAGGGTGAGTGATCGTAAGGTCGAAGCTGCTGAACCCTAACGGTGAACCACATAAGTTTTGCAGAATATTAATTCTTGATGTCAGTTTAGCTGCAGGGTTTGTTAGATAGTGTTTAAATGATTGCATTCTGTCGATTATAACTCCAAGCTCGTGTGGATATTTGCTGCAGGCCAGGCTGTTGCTCTTTAAAAATACATCCATTTCTCGGTTGGCAAGAATATTACTCTGGCGAAAGCAAGTGGCTTCAGTTTTGTTAGGGTCTGATTGAAGTCGTCATTTAGGAAAGTATTGTTGTACTTTACTTAGGTCTTTTATTAATAAGTCATTGGTGACAATTCGTTTGTCCTGAGTTACTGTCACCCAGTCTTCAGCATAACTAACCTGCCTGGGTTGAGTGGCTTGCATATCTGCAATGTAAAAGTTAAATACTAGCAGAGCCAGTACTGAGTTTTGAGGTAGGTGTATGGTTGAGGATCTTCTGATCACTAACGGTGTTGCCTACAAATTACCTGCAGTGGTCTGCCAGCCAGCGTATTGTTGAGAAGTTGGGCTATTCTTCTGCAGTATATTACACAGAGCAGCTGATACACAACATCCTCCCTCCGTCAGTATCGTAAGCTGCGGACAGGTCAATAAGTACAGCAGAAGTCTTTTGTTTTTTCTGGAGGCCAGCTTCTGTGTAAGTTGTTAATGAAAATACGAAGGTAATCCCAACAGTAAGGTCTCCTATCTTTATAAAAGTACATAGACCTGTTTGTTTCTTCAATGGTTTACATCAGTTTACAGCTTGAACATTTAGCTATTTTTCGACATATTCACCATTTCTGTCGATGCAGTTTTGTAGATGCTGTGGCAGTTTTTGTATGCCCATGTCATACCAGCACGCCGCCATGCTGTTCAGAAAGTTATGAAGCTCTTCTTTCACCTCGTTGTCGGAGCTGAATCGCTGGGACCACAATTAACACTGACAGGTACTGTGAGACTCTGAAAAAACACAAATGGACAATTCAGAATGTTGAGCAAGGGCATACACATTCTCCATGACAAAACTCTCGCCCACACATCGCTCAGCAAACCGTTGCTCTCCTACAACAGTTTCAGTGGAACATAATCACCTACCCACCCTATAGTCCTGACTTGGTGCCCAGTGACTATCACCTGTTCCCTAGATTAAAAGAACATTTGGCCAGAAAGCGATTCAGCTCCGACGACGAGGTGAAAGAAGACGTTCATAATTTTCTGAACAGCATGGCAGCGAGCTGGTATGACATGGGCGTACAAAAACTGCCACAGCGTCTACAAAAATGAATATACAGAAATGGTGATTAAGTTGAAAAATAGCTAAATGTTCAAGCTGTAAACTGACGTAAACCATTGCAGAAATAAACAGGTCTATGTACTTATAAAGAAATAGGAGATCTTATTTTTGGGATTACCCTCGTACTTGATCCACACAGCTTCAGTTCGCTCGAAATCCAGTCTGTTGAACAGGAATCTCTCCAAGTATCTCAGTATGTGTTTTGCTACATGTGGTACTCAGAAGGGCAATAGGACAAGAACTTGGATATTTGTGGTTGGGTTTACCTGGTTTTAAGATACCACTGACCTTTGTCCGTTTCCTAAGTTGGGGAATGGATCATGTTTGCAGAATCTTGGAGAAGAGTTGGGCTAGCCATATTTTAGCATATATACCACAGTGCAAGAGGATCCATTGAAACCTGGAGCTTTACCTGATGATGTGTGCAGCAACTGTATTCAGTTTTATGAGGTTGTTGTTGCTTGTTATTTGATTAGCACCTCCCACATTGTTTAAGAGTGACTCGACTCTTGTGCTAGATTGTTCGAAGTCAAGTTTTTCAATCATGTCGAGCCATTGCTGGTGGTGCTTGTCCTCAAGACTATGCAGCAGTTAATTTGCCACTTCTTGCTCTCAGTGTCCCACGTAACCTTTGGGAATAAACTTTCTTGTTCTGTTCAGTACTTCCATAGTTATTGTTCAGGACAGGGATCTATCCCACAGTCTTATCAAGGTTTTAGAGAAGTCAGACCATTTGCTTTCTGAAAATTTCAGCATGGGTGAGGAATGGATTTTACCAGCGAAATTTGTAAGTTTGCTGCCGGTATTACTGGGTAGTGGGAAGTCATCCAGAATTCTCTGTGTGATTGCTAATGGCTCGAGGTTATCATTTGAAGATACAAAACGTAATTCAGGATTGTACTCTTGCCTCCATGCAGCTTATCTAAATGTGAACTAATCCTTGGCCTCAAAAATTAGGCTGAGACTGTATTCTTCTGCCTATGAAATTAAAGCTTTTCCGTTGGAGTCATTAGAGCTATACTTCCATTGCTCATTCTGGCTGTTGAAATCCCATGTAAATAGCTGGGTGGATATGTGTGTGAGAACTTGAGATGGCCGTTGAACTGCTGGAGGATTGTCGATGTTTACAGTAAGTAACTATCCAGGTTTTTTATAACAACTTCTTGCATTTCGTTACAGGTTAAGAAGGCAAGCACTATTGTATTGCATACATATCCTGTAGGCTGGATGGTAACTTGCGTAGAGGAACTCAAACATTTGTTTTACCCCTTGTCTTGAGTTGCATGCATTTCTTGGAGAGCAATCACTTTATTATTATTTTATAGGCAGAGCTGTGTGAATATTGGCATTTAGATCTGTTAATGCTCTCCGTGTTGATCTGTAAGATTCTAGTTCTGGGTCTAAAATATCTAGGTCCTTTGGTCCTTAAAAGAACTGTTATTGATATTAGCAGCCATAGTGATGTGCCGTACTAAGAGATCATGAGTATTGTGTAGCACTGAGTGATTTTGCTTGCTTAGTGCCATCCAGGTCATGTCCAGTGTAATGATACCTCATGGAAACAGGTGTACACTGACTTCAGTTGTAGAGAAACAAATGTGTGTGATGAACAGTGATTTTATCAGCCAAGTATGTCCCCCAGTGTCAACAATCATGTGTCCACTAACTTACTACAGTTTTATGCAAAGTTAATTTACAGGGAGGCAGTGGCCACTGTGATTGACATGCCTATTCTGTACATGATGATGTTTGTTGATATATGTATTGTGCACTCAGTGCCTCAGTAAGGGGCTGCTGTTCCTGTTTTTTGTTATTATGGAAGATTAGCAACAGCATGTGATGCCAAAATCGGAAACCAGTAGTATGAGAACACACATTATCCCCACTATCCAAAATGGCTCAACCGGTAAAGCAAGTCTTGTCATTTCTGGTGCCCACATAGATTTGCTTGTTTTCATCACTGGATGAGAGCACAGGCACTGACTCCATGGGGCTTGAGGGGGCCCGAGCCCCCTCAAAAATTTAAGAAAATTATTAGTTGTATGCTTTGTAAAATCACAAAATTATGTTGGGATTTTTTATTTCCCTTGTTTGATGGTAATTACCTTTCAAAATACATTCAGTAATGAGTTAAAACAAATAATTATTACAATAGTAAGCAGGTTAACTGAAAAAAGTGGTGTGAATCATGATAGTGTTACGGTGCTGCAGGCACACTTAGAATTTGTTCTGGTGCGCAAACCTTCGTGTAAAGCCTGGTGCCAGCAGGCCAGCGCTGCAGCTGCAGCAACATCAAAAGGATTGGAGCAGAAGCACTTGGAACCCTCCGCCTCGCGTCGCCTTGACGCTTTGAGACATTACGACGCCACAGCTATATAAAGCCCACCCTGCTGTCGCAGTCATTCTGTTTGGATAGTTTCGTTCAGTGCATGTTGCAGACATTTTTAGTCTTCCAACTTTAGTGACTAGTGGACTATTTTATATGACTATATTTTTATTCGTTTACCTTAGTCTCTCAGTGTATTGTGAATTAAGTTTGCAATGGATAAATTGGTTACCAAAAAGGCATGCTTGGAAGTTGATGATACTGCAAGTCAATCTCCAACAATCATTGCATCATCAGTTTCGTCATCTTTGGGTGAGAACCGTTCACAGCCGAAGCCTGGACAATCCAGTAAGGGAAGATCATTTCAGAAGTCTTGGTTGATCAAATATACATGGATAGAATATGAAGCACCTACCGAAAAAGTTTTTTGCAAAACCTGCAAAGAGGCAGATGCTAAAAATCTATTACAATTTGCTTCAAAAAAAGATTATGCATTTACTTCCATTGGGTTTTCTAACTGGAAAAAGGCTTTGGAAAAATTCCATCCTCATGAAAATACGTTTACCCATAAAAAGGTGTTCTGAAACTAAGTCTATCACTAACTGAAGTGTGGCCTCCCAAATGAATGAAAAGTTAGTGATATGAAGAAAGGCCGTTTGGCTCTTGAGATTTTCTGCAGAGGACAAAACAGATGCAGGTTACAAATGTTCAGGCTGGCTACCTTGAGTCAGTATTACAATTCAAGACAATTCTTTTTATGTCTTTACTGCCATGCAGTGAACCCAGTAGAAGATGTCAATGAAAGTGTTGCTGATCTGGAAAAAATATATGTGGGCTTGATTTGTATATTGAATGGAAGGCATGATAGTTTTGAAGACTTTTGGGAATTGTGTTTAAAAGAAAAACCTTTACAAGTTGATGATCCTTCGCTTCCTCGGAATCAAAGTATACCAAAGAAGTATGAAAACAATGAAGCCAGTTCACTGCACACTTATAAAACCCCAAAGAGATACTACAAAGCTAAAAACTATAAAGCTATTTACATTGAAGTTTGTAAAACGGTGCAGTCTTGCATTACTGAGAGGTTGGACTCACACAGGTCATTACAGTTGAAGAAGAGTGCTTGCTTTTAGTAAACTTGGGAAAATCAACTGAGTTTTTCAAAAATGACGTAGACTTTGAGAGACTGCACTTACACTTGAATATGTTAGCCGATATCGCTAATAAAAAACAACTGATCTTAAAAAACTTGCGTGATGTAAGCAAGTACATAACACAAGAGCCTGCAGTTGGGGAAATGTTATGTGAAGTAGTCAAGTGCATTAAGCTTCTCCAAGTAGTTCCAATCACGACAGCAACAGCAGAATGGTCATTTAGCACCCTTAGACGTCTGAATTCGTATCTCCGATCAACAATGGTACAGAAGTGATAGAATAACTTGGCTGATCTTCATGCCCACCAAGATGTTTTGGATGAATTGGATATCTGACCAGTCATCAGTGACTTCATATTCAGTAATCCAGTCGGGCAGTCGACAGTTGTGTCTTTCTAAAGACACTCTAGCCCTAATAATGGCATTTAGAAGAATATTAAAAATATTTATAAAATAGAGAATTAAATACAAACATAATGTTAAATTTTCAGGTTCAAAATATTTGTACTAGTTTAGTACTGGTATTAGTATCTTACTGTATTAGTTATTTTCAAATTCTTAAGTATTTTTA